>NW_024728266.1:0-28861 GCF_018991925.1 Homarus americanus
GGTGGTGGTGGACTGTGGGGAGGTGATCCTGTGGCGCAGCAGCAGCAGGTGATGGTGGTGGACTGTGGGGAGTTGATCCTGTGGCAAGGTGCAGGCGCAGGTGGTGATGGTGGACTTGGTGAGGAGGTGATCCTGTAGGCACAGTGGCAGCAGCAGGTGGTGGTGGACTGTGGGGAGATGATCCCAGGCAGCAGCAGCAGCAGGTGGTGGTGGACTGTGGGGAGATGATCCTGTGGGTGCAGCAGCAACAGCAGGGGGGTGGTGGTGGACTGTGGGGGAGTTGATCCTGTAGGTGCAGCAGCAGCAGCAGGTGGTGGTGATGGACTGTGGGCGAGTTGATCCTATAGGTGCAGCAGGTGGTGGTGGTGGACTGTGGGGGAGTTGATCCTGTAGGTGCAGCAGCAGCAGCAGGTGGTGGTGGTGGACTGTGGGGGAGTTGATCCTGTAGGTGCAGCAGCAGCAGCAGGTGGTGTTGGTGGACTGTGGGGGAGTTGATCCTGTAGATGCAGCAGCAGCAGGTGGTGGTGGTGGACCGTAGGGGAGTTGATCCTGTAGGTGCAGCAGCAGCAGGTGGTGGTGGTGGACTGTGGGGGAGTTGATCCTGTAGGTGCAGCAGCAGCAAGTGGTGGTGGTGGACTGTGGGGGAGTTGATCCAGTGGCGGTGCAGGCAGCAGCAGCAGGTGGCAGGTGACCGTGGGGAGCTATCCTGCAGGCAGCAGCAGCAGGTGGTGGTGGTGGACTGTGGGGAGTTGATCCAGTAGGCAGCAGCAGCAGCAGGTGGTGGTGGTGGACTGCGGGGGAGTGCTGATCTCTGCAGGTGCAGTGGCAACAGCAGGTGGTGGACTGCGGGGGAGTTGATCCTGTAGGTGCAGCAGCAACAGCACGTGGTGGTGGTGGCCTGTGGGGGAGTTGATCCTGTAGGTGCAGCAGCAGGTGGTGGTAGTGGGCGTGGGGGAGTTGATCGTGTAGGTGCAGCAGCAGCAGGTGGTGGTGGTGGACTGTGGGAGAGTTGATTCTGTAGGTGCAGCAGCAAGTGGTGGTGGTGGCCTGTGGGGGAATTGATCCTGTAGCTGCAGCATCAGCAGCAGGTGGTTGTGGTGGACTGTGGGAGAGTTGATTCTGTAGGTGCAGCAGCAAGTGGTGGTGGTGCACTGTGGGGGGAGTTGATCCTGTAGGTGCAGCAACAGCAGTAAGTGGTGGTGGTGGACTGTGGGGGGAGTTGATACTGTAGGTGCAGCAGCAGCAGTAACAGCAGCGGCAGTAGCAACAGCAGCAGGTGGTGATAGTGGACTGTGGGAGAACTGATCCTGTAGGTGCAGCAGCAGCAGCAGCAACAACAACAACAGCCCAGCAGCAGCAGCAGCAGCTGGTGGTGGTGGCTGTGGGGAGTTGATCCTGTAGGTGCAGCAGCAGTAGCAACAACAACAGCAGCCCAGCAGCAGCAGCAGCAGCAGCAGGTGGTAGTGGTGGTGTGGGGAGTTGATCCTGTGGGCAGCAACAGCAGCAGCAGTTGGTGGTGGTGTACTGTGGGGAGTTCATCCTGTAGGTGCAGCAACACAAAAACAAGAACAGCAGCAGCAGCAGGTGGTGGTAGTGCTTTGGGGAGTTGATCCTGTAGGTGCAGCAGCAGCAGCAGGTGGTGGTGGACTGTGGGGAGTTGATCCTGTAGGTAAAAGAGCAGCAGCAGCATCAACAGCAATAACAGTAGCAGCAGCAGGTGGTGGTGGTCTGTGGGGAGTTGATCCTGTAGGTGCAGCAGCAGCAACAGCCCAGAAGCAGCAGCAGCAGGTGGTGGTGGTGGTGGACTGGTGGGAGGTGATCCTGTAGGCACAGTGGCAGCAGCAGTTGGTGTTGGTGGACTGTGGGGAGGTGATCCTGTGAGTGCAGCAGCAACAGCAGGTGGTGGTGGTGGACTTGGGGAGTTCATCCTGTAGGTGCAGCTCAGCAGGTGGTGGTTGTGGACTGTGGGAGTTGATCCTGTAGGTGCAGCAGCAGGAGGTGGTGGTGTGGTGGAGTGTGGGGAGTTGATCCTGTAGGTGCAGCAGGTGAGGTGGTGGTGGACTGGTGGAGTTGATGCTGTAGGAGCAGCAGCAGCAGGAGCAGCAGCAGCAGGAGGTGGTGGTGGTGGACTGTGGGAGGTGATCCTGTAGGTGCAGCTGCTGGTGGTGGTGAGTGGACTGTGGGGTGGTTGATCCTGGGTGCAGCAGCAGCAGCAGCAGCAGGAGCAGCATCAGGTGGTGGTGGTGGACTGTGGGGAGTTGATCCTGTAGGTGCAGCAGCAGCAGGTGGTGTGGTGGACTGTTGGGGAGTTGATCTCAGGTGCAGCAGCAGCAGGTGGTGGTGGACTGTGGGGAGTTGATCCTGTAGGTAAAGTAGCAGCAGCAGCAGGTGGTGGTGGTGGTCTGTGGGGACTTGATCCTGTAGGTGCAGCAGCAGTAGTAGCAGCAATAACAGCAGCGCCCAGCAGCAGGTGGTGGTGGTAGAATGTGGGGAGTTGATCCTGTAGTTGCAGCAGCAGCAGGTGATGGTAGTGGACTGTGGGGAGTTGATCCTGTAGGTGCAGCAGCAGAGCAGCAGCAGGTGGTGGTGGTGGACTGTGGGGAGTTGATCCTGTAGGTGCAGCAGCAGCAGGTGGTGGTAGTGGACTGTTGGGAGTTGATCCTGTACGTGCAGCAGCAGCAGCAGGTGGTGGTGGTGGACTGTGGGGAGTTGATTCTGTAGGTAAGTTAGCAGCAACAGGTGGTGGTGGTGGTCTGTGGGACTTGATCCTGTAGGTGCAGCAGCAATAGCAGCAACAACAGCCCCAGCAGCAGGTGGTGGGACTGTGGGATGTAATTCCCAGTGCAGCAGCAGGTGATGGTGGTGGACTGTGGGGAGTTGATTCTGCAGGCAGCAGCAGCAGGTGGTGATGGTGACTGGTGAGGGAGGGCGACTCTGAGGGCACAGTGCAGCAGCAGGTGGTGGCTGGTGACTGGGAGAGGGATGTGCAGCAGCACAGCAGGTGGTGGTGGTGATCAGGAGACTGTGGTGCAGCAGCAACAGCAGGTGGTGGTGGTGACTGTGGGGAAAGTGACTTGCAGAGTGCAGCAGCAACAGCAGGTGGTGGTGGTGGGATTATGGGGGAGGTGATTCTGTAGGTGCAGCAGCAGCAACAACAACAACAACACAGCGAGCAGGAAAGTGAATGGTGATCGGCAGCGTGGCGGAGTCTCACCGTAGGGGAGCGATCCTGCAGGCAGCAGCAGGCGGTGGTGGTGGCTGGGGAGCGATCCTGTAGCAGCAGCATAGCACAGGTGGTGGTGGGGACGTGAGCCGGAGCCGATCGCAGCAGCAGACAGCAGCAGCAGGTGGTGGTGGTGACCGTGGGGAGCTGGATCTGCCGCAGCATTGAAGCAGCAGGTGCGGTGACCGGGACAGGTGGGAGTCGATCTGCAGGCAGCAAGCAGCAGGTGGTGGTAGTGACCGTGGGGGAGTTGATCTGCAGGTGCAGCAGCAGCAGGTGGTGACGCAGGGATCTGGGGAGCGATCTTGCAGCAGCAGCAGGCAGGATGGGGGTGCCTGATCTGCAGGCAGCAGCAGCAGCAGCAGCAGCAGCAGGTGGTGGTGACTGGGGGACGATCTCTGCAGGTAAAGTAGCAGCAGCAGCAGCAGCAGCCACAACAACAGCAGCAACAGCAGCAGCAGCAGGTGGTGCAGGTGACCGTGGGGATGATTCTGCAGCAGCAGCAGCAGCAGGCAGTGGTGGTGGACCGTGGGGGAGCGATTCTGAGATGCAGCAGCAGCAGCAGGTGGTGGTGGGGCCGAGGGAGCGACTGCAGCAGCAGCAGCAGGTGGTGGTGGTGACTCGGGGAGCGATTCTGCAGGCAGCAGCAAGCAGCAGGTGGTGGTAGTACTGCGGGGAGCGATCTGCAGGTGCAGGTGGTGGTGGTGATCAGGGGAGCGATTCTGCAGCAGCGAGTAGCGGTGGTGGTGGACGAGCTGATCTATGCGGTGCAGCAGCAACAGCAGCGCGGTGGTAGTGGACTGGTGGGGAGCGATCCGCAGCAGCAGCAGCAACAGCACGGTGGTGGCCTGTGGGGGAGTTGATTCCTGGCGGTGCAGCAGCAGGTGGTGCAGTGGGGCGGGGAGCGATCTGCAGGGCAGCAGCAGCAGGTGGTGGTGGTGACGAGAGCGATTCTGTGGCGCAGCAGTGGTGGTGGCCTGTGGGGAATTGATTCTGCAGCTGCAGCATCAGCAGCAGGTGGTGGTGCACCGTGGGGGAGCGATTCTGCAGGTGCAGCAACAGCAGCGTGGTGGTGGTGACCGGGGAGCGATTCTGCAGCAGCAGCAGCAGCAGGTGGTGGGTGGCGGGCTCGTGGGGGAGCGATCTGTAGGCGAGCAGCAGCAGGTGGTGGTGGGCCTGTGGGAGAGCGATTCTGTAGGCAGCAGCGTGGTGGTGGCCTGGGGAATCGATCCTGCAGCCGCAGCATCAGCAGCAGGTGGTCAGGTGGCCCGGGGAGTTCATCCTGCAGCCGCAGCAGCAGCAGCAGCAGGCGGTGGGAGGGCCATGGGGGAGAATTCTGCAGGCAGCAGGTGGTGCAGTGGACTGGTGGGGGAGGTGATTCTGCAGGCAGCAGGAGAAGGTGATGGTGGTGATCTGGGGAGCGATTCTGCAGGAGCAGCAGCAGCAGCAGGTGGTGGTGGCCTGTGTGGGAATGGATTCTGTGCAGCAGCAGCAGCAACAGCAGGTGGTGGTGGTGGCCTGAGGGGAGTGACTGCGGCAGGCAGCAGCAGCAGGTGGTGGTGGTGGTGGTGGTGACGGGGGGATCTGCAGAGCAGCGGCAGGTGGTGGTGGACCGGCGGAGTCATTCTGCAGGCAGCAGCAGCAGGTGGTGGTGGTGGACTGTGGGGAGTTGACTTGCAGGCAGCACAGCAGGTGGTGGTGGACCGTGGGGAGCTGAGATCTCGCAGCGCAAGTTAGCAGCAGGCGGGTGGTGGTGGACTGCGGGAGCGATTCTGCAGGCAGCAGCAACAGCAGCAGGTGGTGGTGGGGACTGCGGGGAGCGATTCTGCAGGTGCAGCAGCAAGAGCACGCGGTGGTGGTGGCCTGGGGAGCGATTCGGTGCAGCAGCAGGTGGTAGTGGGCGTGGGGAGCGATCGTGCAGCAGCAGCAGGTGGTGGTGGTGAAATGCGGGAGGATTCTTGCACGCAGCAGCAGCAGCAGCAGGTGGTGGTGACTGTGGGGAGCTGGACGCGTGCAGCAGCAGCAGCACAACAGCAGCAGCGCAAAAGCGCATCAGGTGGGTGAGCAGGGGACTGTGGGAGAATTGGATTCTGCAGCAGCAGCAGCAGCAGCAGGTGGTTGTGGCGGCGGCCTGTGGGGGAATCTCTGTAGGCAGCAGTGAAGGTGGTGGTGGTACCTGTGGGGAGCTACATCCTGCAAGCAGCAGCAAAGCGTGCAGGACTGTGGGAATTGATCCTGCAGCCGCAGCGCCAGCAGCAGGTGGTTGCGGGTGGGCCTGTGGGGGAGCGATCTTGCAGCTGCAAACAGCAGCAGCAGGTGTAGGCTGTGGGGGAGCACCTGCAGGCAGCAGGTGCAGGCAGTGACCAGGGGGAGTGATCCTGCAAGTAGAGCAGCAGGTGGTGGTGACTGTGGGGAGCGATTCTGCAGCAGCAGCAGCAGCAGCAGGTGGTGGTGGCTCAGAATTGATCCCAGTGCAGCAGCAGCAAACAGCAGGTGGTGGTGGTGGGCCTGTGGGGAGGTGATTCTGTAGGTGCAGTGCAGCAGCAGCAGGTGGTGGGCGGATGATCGTGGGGGAGCGATCTGCAGGCGCAGCAGGTGGTGGAGACCGCGGGGAGCTGATCTGCAGGCAGCAGCAGGCGGTGGTGACCGGGGAGCATCTGTGCAGCAGCAGCAGGCGGTGGTGGTGACCGGGGGAGCCGATCTGGCGACGGCAGCGAGCAGGTGGTGTGGACCGCAGGGGAGCCGATCGCAGGCAGCAAGGCAGGTGGTGGTGACCGTGGAGCGATTCTGGCGCAGCAGCAGCGGCGCAGGTGGATCGCAGGGATTATCTGCAGCGCACAGCAGGTGGGTGGTGACCGTAGAGCGATTCTGGCGGCAGCAGCAGGTGCAGGTGGTGACCGTAGGGGAAATGATTCTGGCAGCAGTGCGGTGGTGACCGTGGGGAGCTGATCGCGGCGCAGCAGCAGCAGGCGGTGTTGGGGATCAGCTGATTCTGATGCAGCAGCAGCAGCAGGAAGTGGTGGCGACCGTGAGCGACTTGCGGCAGCAGCAGGTGGTGGTGGTGACCGTGGGGGAGCGATCTGCAGCAGCAGCAGGTGGCGGGACGGGGAGCTGATCTCCGGATGCCAGCAGCAAGTGCAGGGTGGTGACTGCGGGGGAGCGATTCTGCAGCAGCAGCAGCAGCAGCAGTGTGGTGGCGATGCGGAGCGATTCGCAGGCAGCAACACAGCAGCAGGTGGTGGTGGTGGCCTGGGAGCTGATTCTGCAGGTGCAAACAGAGCGGTAGGGCGTGAAAGCGACGAAGCGCAGCAGCAGTGGGTGGTGGTGGACGCGGAGAGCTGACGCAGGCAGCAGCAGCAGCAGCAGGTGGTGGTGGACTGCGGGGAGCGGATCTGTAGGTGAAAACAGGACGGGTGGTGGTGGTCGGGGAGCGACCAGCAGCAGCAGGTGGTGGTAGTGGGTGCGAGCTGGACGTAGCTGCAGCATCAGCAGCAGGTGGTGGCGGACCGTGGGAGAGCTGATCCGGAGGCGCAGCAGCAGCAGGTGGTGGTGGTGCACCTGGGGGAGCGATTCCAGCAGCAGCAAGCGCGGTGGTGGCGGTGGGACCGTGGGGAAGCGCGATCTGAAAGCAGCAGCAGCAGCAGGTGGTGGTGGCGGCCTGTGGGGGAGAGCGATCGCAGGCGAGCAGGCAGCAGGTGGTGGCCGTGGGAGAGCGATTCTGCGCAGCAGCGCGGTGGCTCACCATCTGCAGCATCAGCAGCAGGCCGTGGCCCGTGGGAGTTCATCCGCAGCGCAGCAGCAGCAGCAGGTGGTGGGAGGCTGCGGGGAGCATTTGCAGGCGCAGCAGGTGGCAGGGATGCGGGGGAGGTGATCTGCAGTGCAGCAGGAGAGGATGGTGGTGATCGGGAGCTGATTCCAGGACAAGCAGCAGGCAGGTGGTCTGTGTGGAATTCGATTCCAGGCAGCGCAGCAGCAGCAACAGCAGGTGGTGGTGGCGGCCCGTGAGGAGGTGATCCGCAGGCAGGCAGCAGCAGGCGGTGGTGGTGACCGTGGGGAAGCGATCCTGCAGGAGCAGCGGCAGGTGGCAGGTCGGCGAGCCCATCTGCAGCAGCAGCAGGTGGTGGTGACCGTGGGAGAAATGACCTGCGCAGCAGCAGAGGTGGTGGTGGTGACCGTGGGGAAGCGACTGCAGATGCAGCAGCAGCAGCTGGTGATCAGGAGGTGATCGCAGGCAGCAGCAGCAGGTGGTGGTGGATGCGAGGCATTCTCGCAGCAGCAGCAGGTGGTGGTGGTGAACTGGCGGGGATGGTGTCAGCAGCAGGCAGGTGGACCAGGGGAGGTGATCCTGCAGTGAAGACCAAAGCACATGAACAGCAGGTAGGACTGTGGGGAGCTGATCTCTCAGCAGCAACAGCTGGTGGTGGTGGTGGTGGCTGTGGGGACGGATCTCTGCAGGAGCAGCGGCAGGTGGTGGACTGTGCAGAGCGATTCTGTAGGTGTAGCAAGGCAGGTGGTGACTGCAGAGCGACCCTGTGTGGCAGTGGGAGCCACTGTGCAGGAGCAGCATGTGTGGGACTGGGGAGTGATTTGCAGGCAGCAGCAGCAGGTGGTGGTGACTGGGGAGGTGACTGCAGGCAGCAGGTGGTGGCAGTGACTGGGGAGGTGATCAGGCAGCAGGAGCAGGTGATGGTGGACTGTGGGAGTTGACTGGTGCAGCAGCAGCAGCAGGTGGTGGTGGTGGCGGGCCTGCAGAGTGAACTGACCTGCAGGCAGCAGCAACAGCAGGTGGTGGTGACCGTGGCAGAGCGACTTCTGCGCAGCAGCAGCAGGTGGTGGTGGTGACTGTGGAGAGCTGATCGCAGGCAGGAGCAGGAGGTGGTGACCGGAGCGACTGCATGCAGCAGCAGCAGGTGGTGGTGGTGACTGGGGGGGCGATCTGCAGCAGGTGGTGCAGTGACTGCGGGGAGGTGATTCTGCAGGCAGCAGGAGCAGGTGATGCAGGGGGATCTGGGGAGCGATCTTAGCAGCAGCAGCAGCAGGTGGTGGTGGCGGCCTGTGGGGACGATCTGCAGGCAGCAGCAGCAACAGCAGGTGGGGGGCTCGTGAGGTAGGTGATTCTGTAACCGCAGCATCAGCAACAGGTGGTGGTGGTTGACCGTGTAGCGATTCTGCAGTGCAGCAGAGCAGCAGCAGCAGGTGCTGGTAGGGGCCAGGGGAGCATCCATTTGCAATGGCAGCAGGTAAGAGATGGTGACTGTGGGGGAGGTGCGATCCAGGCAGCCGCAGCAGCAGGTGGTAGTGACTGTGGGGAGGTGATTCGGTGCAGCAGCAGGTGGTAGTGGACCGTGGTGAGATGCCGATCTTTGCACGGCAGTGATGGTGACCGTGGCAGGTGATTCGGGCGCAGCCGCACGCAGGTGCAGGTGACCGTGGGGAGGTGATTCTGGTGCAGCAGCAACAGCAGGATGGTGGTGGTGACTGTCGGGGAGCGATTCTGTGGCAGCAGCAGCAGGACTGTGGGTGAACTGCAGCAGTGGCAGCAGGTGACTGTTGGGAGGTGATTCTGTGTGCAGCAGCAGGTAGGGATCGGGTAGTTGATTCTGGACGTGCAGAGTGGTGACTGGGGACCGATTTTGCAGCAGCAACAAACAGCAGCAGCAACAGCAGGTGATGGTGACCTGGGGAGGTGATCCTGCAGGTGCAGCAGCAGCAGGTGGTGGTGGTTGCCCGGGGGAAAATGATCTGCGGCAGCAGCAGGTGGTGGTGGTGAACATGGCGAGCAGGCAGCAGCGCGGCAGAGTGGTGGTGACCGTGGGGGAGGTGATTCAGGTGAAGTCATGTGCCAGTGCAGGAACAGCAGCAGGTGGTGGGTGACCGTGGGGCGACCGCAGCAGCAACAGCAGGTGGTGGTGGTGGTGGCGGACGGATTCTGCAGGAGCAGCGGCAGGTGGTGGTGACTGTGGCAGCGATCTGCGGCAGCAAGCAGCAGCAGGTGGTGACCGAAGGTGCTGGATCGCGCAGCAGCAGCAGGCGGTAGTGGGGCGTTACTTCCAGGCAGCAGGTGGCAGTGGGATCAGTGGGGAGGTGACTGCAGGCAGCAGGAGCAGGTGGTGGTGATCGTGGGGAGCGATTTGCAGGACAGCAGCAGCAGGTGGTGGTGGTGGCGGCCTGTAGAATCTGATCCTGCAGCAGCAGCAACAGCAGGCGTGCCCGTGAGTAGGTGATCTGCAGCCGCAGCATCAGCAACAGGTGGGTGTGGTGATCGGTGGAGCGATCTCGTGCAGCAGGCAGCAGCAGCAGGCCGTAGTGGGGCTGTGGGGAGCGATTCTGCATGCGACGGCAGCAGGAGGTGATGGGACTGTGGGGAGGGATTTGCAGGCACAGCCGCAGCAGCAGGTGGTGTGACTGTGGGGAGGTGATTTTGCATGCAGCAGCAGGTGGTGGTAGGACTGGGGTGAGATGATTCTGTATTTGCAATGGCAGCAGGTGGTGATGGTGACTGTGGGCAGGTGATTTTGCAGGCACAGCCGCAGCCGCAGGTGGTGGTGATCGTGGGAGGTGATCTCAGGCGCAGCAACAGCAGGATGGTGGTGGTGACCGTGGGGGAGCTGATCAGGCGCAGCAGGCAGCAGTGTGGTGGTGACCGGGGGAGGGTGACTGCAGGCAGTGGCAGCAGCAGTGCAGGTGGTGGGACTGTGGGGAGGACTGTAGCAGCAGGTGACTGTGGGAAGCGATCTGCACGTGTAGCTGCAGAGCTGGGACTGGGGGAGCGATTCTCATGCAGCAGCAACAACAGCAGGAGCAACAGGTGATGGTGGTAGGGACTGGGGGAGGTGATGGCAGCTGCAGGCAGGCCAGCAGGTGGTGATGGTGACTGCGGGGGGAGGTGATTGCAGTGCAGCAGCAGATGGTGGGAGGTGTGACTGTGGGGGAGTGACAGGCAGCAGCAGCAGCAGGTGGTGGTGACTGTGGTGAGTGATTCAGGTGCAGCAGCAGCAGCAAACAACAACAACAACAACAACACAGCAAGCAGGAGGCAAGAGACTGGGGAGCTGATCTGTAGAGATGAGGCAGCAGCAGCAACAACAACAACAACATCAACAACAACAACAACAACAACAACATGGGTTAAGCAGCAGCAGGTGATGGTAGGGACAGGGGAGAGCTGATTCTGCAAGGCAGCAGCAGTGTGGTGGTGGTGGTGGGACTGTGGGAAGCGGATTGCAGATGCAGCAGCAGCAGCAGGTGGTGACTGGGGGAGGCCTGCAGGCAGCAGGTGGTGGTGGTGGGCGGGGAGGTGATTCTGCAGCAGCAGCAGCAGGTGGTGGTGGTGACTGCGGGGGAGGTGACTGGACAGGTGCAGCAGCAGGTGGTGGGCCTGCGGGGGAGTTGACTGCAGGCTGCAGCAGCAGGTGGTGGTGGGACTGTGGGGAGGGTGATTCTTGCAGGCAGCAGCAGGTGGTGGTGGTGAACTATCGGGAGGTGATTCCCAGCAGGCAGCAGCAGAGCAGGTGGTGGCAACGGGGGAGCGATCCTGCAGGCAGCAACAGCAGCGCGGTGGTGGGGACCGGGGAGCGATACTGCAGCGCAGCAGCAGCAGCAGCAACAACAGCAGCAGCGGCAGCAGCAACAGCAGGTGGTGACAGGACGGGGAACTGATTCTGGTGCGCAACAGCAGCCGGTGGTTGTGGTGGCGGCCTGGGGGAGCGATTCTGGTGAGCAGCAGGAGCAGGTGGTGGTGGCCTGTGGGGAGCTGATCTGCAGTGCAGCAGCAGCGGTGGTGGTGGCCTGTGAATTGGATTCTGCAAGCATCAGCAGCAGGTGGGTTGTGGCCTGTGGGGAGCATTCTGCAGCGCAGCAGCAGCAGCAGGTGGTAGGGTCAGGTTACCCAGGTGCAGCAGGTGGCAGTGACTGGCGGGGAGGTGATTCTCAGGCAGCAGGACAGGTGATGGTGGTGACTGTGAGCTGATTCTGCAGGAGAGCAGCCAAGCAGGTGGTGGTGGCCTCAGTGGAACTGATCTGCAGAGCAGCAGCAACAGCAGGTGGTGGTGGTGGCCAGAGGAGGTGATTCTGCTGGCAGTCAACAGCAGCGTGGTGGTGGGACTGTGGGGAGCGATACCGTTGCAGCAGCAGCAACAGCAGCAGCAGCGCGCAAGCTGGCAGCAGGTGGTGATAGTACTGTGGGAGAACTGACTGCAGCGCAGCAGCAGCAGGTGGTTGTGGTGGCGGCCTGGGGAGCGACTTCAGGTGAGCAGCAGCAGCAGGTGGTGGCCAGGGGGAGCGACTGTGCAGCAGCGCGGTGGTGGCCTGGGAATTATTCTGTAGCCAGCATCAGCAGCAGGTGGTTGTGGTGGCCTGTGGGAGCGATTCTGCAGAAGAGCTGTTGCAGGTGGTGGTAGTGGGGTGTGGGAAGACTCCAGAGGTGCAGCAGGGCAGTGGACTCGGGGGAGGCATCCGGCAGGCAGCAGCAGAGCAGGGTGATGGCGGTGACCGGGGAGCTGATCTGCAGAGCAGCAGCAGCAGCAGGTGGTGGTGGCCTGAAACTCGACTTGCGCAGCAGCAGCAACAGCAGGTGGTGGTGGTGGCTCGTGAGGGGGAGGTGACTTGTTGCGCAGGCAGCAGCAGCAGGTGGTGGTGGTGACCGGACCAGAGCAGCGGCAGGTGGTAAATTGTGGCGAGCGATCGCGGCGCAGCAGCAGGTGACTGGGAGAAAGCGATTTGCAGCAGGAGTGGTGGGAGCTGACTTTGCAGGCAGCAGCAGCAGGTGGTGACCGGGGAGGATACTGCAGCAAGCAGCAAGCAGCAGGTGGTGGTGACTCGTGGGGAGGTGATGCGCCAGGCGCAGCAGCAGGTGGTGGTGCAGCGGGACTGCGGGGGGAGTGATTCTGTAGGCGAGCAGCAGCAGCAGGTTGTGGTGGGCCTGTGGGAGAAGAACTGCAGGTGCAGCAGCAGGCAGGTGGTGAATTGATCATGCACCGCATCAGGTGGGGGCCTGCTGATCGCAGCGCAGCAGCAGGTGTGGTAGGGCTGGGGAAGACTTTCAGCAGCAGGTGGTGGCAGGACTGGGAGGTGACTACAGGGCAGCAGGAGCAGGTGATGGTGGTGGACTGTGGGGGAGCTGATTCTGCGACAGCAGCAGCAGCAGGTGGCAGGTGGGCTCAGAACATCCTGGCAAAGCAGCAACAGCAGGTGGTGGTGGTGGCCTGTGAGGGAGGTGATCCTGCTGGCAGCGGCAAAGGAGAGCGCGGTGGTGGTGACTTGGGGGAGCTGATACCGGTGCAGCAGCAGCAGCAACAGCAGCAGCAGCGCAGCAGCAGAAAGCAGCAGGTGGTGTGGCAGGGACCGGGAGATTCGACGGCAGCAGCAGCAGCAGGTGGTTGTGGTGGCGGCTCGTGGGGAGCGATTTCAGGGCGAGCAGCAGCAGCAGGCGGTGGTGGTGGCCTGTGGGGGAGCGATTTGCAGTGCAGCAGCGCGGTGGTGGTGGCTCGTGGGGAATTGATCTGTAGCGAGCATCAGCAGCAGGTGGTTGTGGTGGCCTGGGGAGCGATCTGCAAGCCGCAGTGGCAGCAGGTGGTAGTGGGCAGCGGGAGTTAATTGCAGGCGCAGCAGGTGGTGGCAGTGACCCGGGAGGAGGCGATTCCATAGGTGCAGCAGAGCAGGGTGATGCGTGGACTGTGGGGGAGCGATTCTGCGCGACGCAGCAGCAGCAGCAGGTGGTGGTGGCCTGTGGGGAACGATTCTGCAGGCAGCAGCAGCAACAGCAGGTGGTGGTGGCCTGGGTGAGAGGTGATTTGCAGGTGAGCAGCAGCAGGTGGTGTGACTGTGGCGACTTGCAGGAGCAGGCAGGTGGTGGTAAATGGCGAGCGATTCTGCAGGCAGCAGCAGCAGGTGGTGGGTGTGAGAGTTATGTGCAGCAGGAGGTGGTGGTGGTACTGTGGGGGAGCGATTGCAGGCAGCAGCAGCAGCAGGTGGGTGACTGGGGGAGGTGATACTGCAGCACAGCAGCAGGTGGTGGTGACTGGTGGGGGAGGTGACTCTGCAGCAGCAGCAGGTGGTGGGACTGGGGAGGTGATCTGCAGGCGACAAGCAGCAGCAGGTGGTTGGTGGGCCCTGTGGGGAGATCTCTGCGGCGCAGCAGCGCGGTGGTGGGCCTGTGGGGAATTGATCTGCAGCCGCGCATCAGCAGCAGGTGGTTGTGGTGCGGGGAGCGATTCTGCAGCGCGCGCAGCAGCAGCGGTGGTGGTAGTGGCCGTGGGGGAGGCATCTGCAGGCAGCAGGTGGCAGGGATTACGGGGAGTGACGGAGGCAGCAGCAGCAGGTGGTGGTGGTGACCGGGGGAGATGACTGCAGGTGCAGCAGCAGGTGGTGGTGGTGGCTCGTGTGAGCGACTGTGCAGCAGGCGGTGGTAGGCTCGAACTGACGCGGGATGCAGCAGCAGCAGCAGGTGGTGGTGGTGGCCTGTGGGAGGTGATTCCCAGATGCAGCAGCAGCAGCAGCAGGTGGTGGTGGTGGCCTGGGGAGGTGCGATCTGCAGTGGCAGGCAGCAGCAGGTGTGGTGGCCTGGGGAAGGATCTGCAGTGGCAGCAAGCGTGGTGGTGGCCTGGGAATTGACCAGCGCAGCACAGCAGGTGGTTGCAGGGCCTGAGCAGGGATCCTGCAGTTGCAGCAGCAGGCAGTGGTGGTGACTGCGGGAGGTGATCCAGGCAGCAGGAGCAAGGCATGGTGGTGGACTGTGGGAGCGATTCTGTGCAGCAAGCAGCAGCAGGTGGTGGTGGCGGCCTGTAAATGATCTTGCAGGTGCAGCAGCAGCAACAGCAGGTGGTGGCTCGTGAGGCAGTATTCGCAGCTGGGCAGGCAGCAGCAGGTGGTAAGCGACTGTGGGCGATCCAGAGCAGAGGCAGGTGGTGGTGGTGGGTGGCGGGATTCTTCCAGATGGCGCAGCAGCAGGTGATGGTAGGGACTGCGGGGGAGCGATTCTGTAGCAGGAGCAGGTGGTGGTAGTGAGCTGGGGAGCGATTCTGAGCAGCAGCAGCAACAACAGCAGCAGCAGCAGCAGCCCAGCAGCACCAGCAGCAGCAGGGTTGGCGGCGGCCCGCGGGGGAGTGATCTGCAGGTGCAGAAGCAGTGGTGGTGCTGGCCTGTGGGGCGAGCGATTCTGCAGTGCAGCAGCGCGGTGGTGGCTGACTGTTGAACTGGATCCTGCAGCTGCAGCATCAGCAGCAGGTGGTTGGGGTGGCTGTGGGGACGGATTCTCGCAGCCAGCAGCAGCAGGAAGTGGTGGTGGGATCAGGGGAGGTGATTCTGGTGCAGCAGCAGCAGGTGGTGGTGGTGGCTGTGGGGAGTGACCAGCAGCAGCAGGTGGTGGTGGGACTATGAGGCGACTGTAGGTAATTAGGTGGTGAAGCACCATAGGGGAGGTGATTCTGTAGGCAGCAGCAGCAGCAGCAGGTGTGGTGGTGGACTGGGGGGGAGGTGACTGGAGGTGAACATCAAAAGCAGCAGCAGAACAGCAGCAGGTTGTGGTAGTGACTGTGGGGAGTTGATTCTGCAGCAGCAGCAACAGCACGGTGGTGGTGGGGCCTGGGGAGCGATTCCAGACAAGCGGCAGGTGGTGGTGGACTGTGGCAGAGCGATCTTGCAGGCAGCAGCAGCAGCAGGTGGTGGTGACTGGAGAGCGATTCTGTAGCAGGAGCAGGTGGTGGCAACTGTGGGGAGTGATCAGGCAGCAGCAGCAGGTGGTGGTGGATCGGAGGTGATCTGCAGTGCAACAGCAGCAGGTGGTGGTGGTGACTGGGGAAGTGATCTGCAGCAGCAGCAGCAGGGGTGGGCAGTGGGGAAGCACTTCAGGTGCAGCAGGTGGTGGCAGGGACTGCGGGGGAGGTGATCTCAGGGCAGCAGGAGCAGGTGATGGTGGTGGACCTGGGGAGCTGATCTGCAGGCAGCAGCAGCAGCAGCAGGTGGTGGCGGCTGGTGGGGAATTCGATTCTGCAGCAGCAGCAGCAACAGCAGGTGCAGGCTCGTGGTAGGTGACTGCAGCGCAGCATCAGCAACAGGTGGTGGTTGACCGTGGTGAGCGATTCTGTAAAAGCAGCAGTAGCAGGTACCGGTAGGGGGTTGCGGGGAGCGATCTGTATTTGCAATGGCAGCAGGTGGTGATGGTGACTGTGGGGAGGTGATTCAGTACAGCCGCAGCAGCAGGTAGTGACTGCGGGGAGGTGACGGTAGTGCAGCAGCAGCAGGTGGTGGTGACTGTGGGAGGTGATCTTGCAGTGCAGCAGCAGCAGGTGGTAGGACTGTGGTGAGATGATTCTGTATTTGCAATGGCAGCAGGTGGTGATGGTGACCTGTGGGGAGGTGATTTTTAGGCGTTGCGCCGCAGCAGCAGGTGGTGGGTAGTGGTCAGGGGAGGTGATTCTGCAGGCAGCAGCAAACAGCAGCAGTGATGGTGGTGGTGATCAGGGAGGATCTGCAGGTGCAGCACAGCAGCAGCAGCAGGTGGTGATCAGGGGGAGGTGATCTGGTGCAGTGGCAGCAGCAGGTGGTGGTGGGATCAGGGGAGGCATTCAAGGTTGAAAGCAGCAGCAGGTAGTGGACTGTGGGGAGGTGATTCTGCAGGTGCAGCAGCAGGTGTGTGTAGTGACTGTGGGTCACATGACCTGCATTTGCAACAGTGCATGGTGACTGTGGGGAGGTGGACGTGAACAGCCGCAGCTGCAGGTGCGGACCGGGGGAGGTGATCCTGGTGGCGTGGAGCCAACAGCAGGATGGTGGTGGTGACCGTGGGGAGTGATCTGCAGCAGCAGCAGCGAGCAGGCGGTGACCGTGAGGTGATCTGCAGCAGTGGGCAGCAGCAGGCGGTGGTGGTGGTGACTGGGGAGGCGATCTGCAGGCAGCAGCAGGTGGTGACCGGGGGAGCGATTCGCAGGTGCAGGCAGCAGCAGGTGGTGGTGGTGGTGACCGTGAGCGATTCTGGCGGCAGCAGCAGCAGCAGCGCGGTCGTGACCGGAGGCATCTGTGGTGCAGTGGCAGCAGCAGGTGGTGGTGGTGGTGACCGTGGGGGAGGTGACTTGCAGTGCAGCAGCAGGTGGTGGTGACCGGGGGTGAAGCGATTCTGCAGGTGGCAGCAGAGCGGTGGTGACTGGGGAGCTGATTCTCAGGTGCAGCAGCAACAACAGCAGGAGCAACAGGTGATGGTGGTAGTGGACTGTGGGGAGCGGATTCTGCAGCAGCAGCAGCAACAGGTGGTGATGGTGACTGTCGGGGAGCGATTCTGGCAGCAGCAACAGCAGGTGGTGGTGGGACTGCGGAAGGTGATCCTGCAGCAGCAGCAGAAGGTGGTGGTGGTGACCGTGGGGAGCGATTCTGCAGCAGCAGCAAGGCAGGTGACCGTGGGAGCGACTTGCAGCAGCAGCAGCAGCAGGTGGTGGTGACTGTGAGCGATTCTGCAGGTGCAGCAGCAGCAGCAGCAGCAACAACAACAACATAAGCAGCAGCAGCAGCAGGTGCTGGTGGTAGACCGGGGGAGCGATTCTGCAGATGCAGCAGCAGCAGGTGATGGTAGTGACTGTGGGGAGCGATCTTGCGCAGCCGCAGCAGAGGTGGTAGTGGTCTCGGGGAGCTGATCCAGAGGCGCAGCAGCAGCAACAACAACAACAGCAGCGAAGCAGCAGGTGGCGTGGCGGCGGCCTGTGGGGAGCGATTCTGCGTGCAGCAGCAGGTGGTGGGTGACTGTGGGGGAGGTATCTGCAGGCAGCAGCAGGGTGGTGACTGGGTAAGCGATTCTGCATGCAGCCGCAGAGTGGTGGTGACGTAAGGATGTTTTGAGGTGCAGCAGCAACAGCAACAACAGCAGCAGCAGCAGGTGATGGTGGTGGTGACTGTGGGGAGCGATTCTGCAGGTGCAATGGCGGCAGGAGGTGATGGTGGACTGCTGGGGAGGTGATCTTGCAGCAGCAGCAGGTGGTGGTGGTGAACTGTGGGAGAGTGACGGTGCAGCAGCAGGAGGTGGTGGTGGTGACTGGGGGAGCTGATCTGCAGAGACGAAGCGAGAGGTGATGTAGGTGACCGTGGGGAGCGATTCCTGGCGCAGCAGCAGCAGGCAGACCGGGGAGCGATTCTGCAGGTGCAGCAGCAGCAGCGCAACAACAACCAGCAGCAGCAAGCTGGCAGCAGCAGCAGCAGGTGGCGGTGGCGGCGGCCTGTGGAGAGCGCTGATCTGGTATGCGCAGCAGCAGGTGGTTGTGGTGGTTCGTGGGGAGCGATCTGTAGCTGCAGCATTAGCAACAGGTGGTGGTGGCTGACTGTGGGCTGGATGCTGGTGCAGCAGCAGCAACAGCAGCAGCAGGTGGTGGTGGTGACTGTGGGGAGCTGACGGTGGCAGCAGCAGGTGGTGGTGGGACTGTGGGGAGCGATTCTGTGCCGCAGCATTGAAGCAACAGGTGGTGGTGGCTGGACTGTGGGGAGCTGATGCTGCAGCAAGCAGCAGCAGCAGGTGGTGGTAGGGATCAGGGGGAGCGATCTGCAGGCAGCAGCAGCAGGTGGTGACGGTGACTGCGGGGAGCGATCTCTGCAGGCGCAGCAGCAGGTGGTGGCAGTGTGGATCAGGGGGAGCGACGCAGGGCACCAGCAGCGCCCGCCACGGGCGCGGCAACAGGTGGTGGTAGTGACCGTGGGGGAGCGATCTGCAGCAGCAGCAGGTGGTAGTGTGAGCGATTCTGTGGCGCAGCACAGGTGGTGGTGACCGTGATGGAGCGATTCTGCAGGTGCAGCAACAACAACAACAACAAAAAGAGCAGCAGCAGGTGGTAGTGGACTGGGGGCAAGCGATTCAGGCAGCAGCAGCAACATCAGGTGGTGGTGGTGACTGTGAGGAGCCAGTGGCAGGAGCAGCCGCAGGTGGTGGCATGGTCGGGAGCGATCTGCAGCAAGCAGCAGGTGAGGTGACAGGGGGAGGTGATCCTGTAGGTGAGCAGCAACAGCAGGTGGTGTGATTGTGGGGGAGAGATCTCCAGAGGCAGCAGCAACAGCAAGATGGTGGTGGTGACTGCTGGGGAGCTGATCTTGCAGGTGCAGCAGCAGCAGCAGGTGGTGGTGACTGCTGGGAGGTGATTCTGCAGGTGCAGGCAGCAGCAGGTGGTGGTGGTGGACTGTGGGAGGGTGATTCTGCAGTGCAGCAGCAGGTGGTGGTGACTGTGGGAAGCGATTCTGCAGTGCAGCTGCAGAGTGGTGGTGACTGTGGGGGAGCGATTCTCAGGTGCAGCAGCAACAACAGCAGCAGCAACATGGCGATGGTGACTGTGGGGAGGTGATTCTGCAGGCAGCAGCAGCAGGTGGTGATGGTGATCTGGGGGAGCGATCTGCAGGCATGCAGCAACAGCAGGTGGTGGTGGACTGTGGGGAGGTGATTCTGTGCGCAGCAGCAGGGAGGTGGTGGTGACTGTGGGGGAGTCGATTCTGTAGGTGCAGCAGGTGGTGGTGGGACTGTGGGGAAGGATTCTGCAAGAAGCAACAGCAGGTGGTGGTGGTGGACTGTGTGATGCATCTCTGTATGCAGCAGCAGGATGGTGGTGACTGTGGGGAGCGATTTGCAGCAGCAGCAGCAGGTGGTGATGGTGACTGGTGAGGAGGGGGATTCTCAGGCACAGGCAGCAGCAGTGGCATTGGTGACAGGTGGGAGGTGATTCTGCAGGCAGCAGCAGCAGCAGGTGGTGGTGGTGAGTGGGGAGCATTCTGCAGCAGCAGCAACAGCAGGTGGTGGTGGTGATTATGGGAGGTGATCTGTAGGCAGGACAAAAGGTGGGTGGTGGTGACTGTGGGGGAGTTGGCTCCTGCAGGCAGCAGGTGGTGAAGGACTGTGGGGGAGCGATTCTCAGGAGCAGCAGTAGCAGGAGCAGCAGGTAGTGGTGGTGACTGTGGGTGAGCGATTCTGCAGGCAGCAGCAGCAGCAGCAGCAACAACAACAACAAGAGGAGCAGCAGGTGGTAGTGTACTGGGGGAGCGATCTGTAACAGCAGCAGCAGGTGGTGATGGTGAACTGTGGGGAGTGATTCTGCATGCAGCAGCAACAGCAGGTGGTGGTGGTGATTGGGGAGCTGATGTTGCAGGCAGCAGCAGCAGGCGGCAGGTGGTGACTGTGGTGGGAGCGATCTGCAGGCAGCAGCCGAAAGCAAACAACACAAGCAGCAGCAGCGGTGGTGATAGTGACTGTGGGGAGTGATTCCGAGATGCAGCAGCAGCAGGTGATGGTAGTGGGATCAGGGGGAGCGATTCTGTAGTGCAGCAGGTGGTGGTGGTGGCCTGTGGGGAGCGATCTTGCAGCTGCAGCATCAGCAACAGGTGGTGGTGGTTGCTTGTGGTGGAGCGATTCTGCAGGCAGCAGAGCCGCAGCAGAAGGTGCTGGTAGTGGGCTGTGGGGAGCGATCTGTATTTGCAATGGCAGCAGGTGTGATGGTGACTGTGGGGAGGTGATTTGCAGGCACAGCCGCAGCTGCAGTGGTGGTAGTGACTGGGGGAGGTGATTCTGCAGTGCAGCAGCAACAGCAGGACTGGTGGTGACTGGGGAGCGATTCTAGGTGCAGCAGCAGCAGCAACAAGAACAACAACAACAACAACAACAAGAACATGAGCAGCAGCACAGCAGCAGCAGGTGATGGTAGAGACTGTGGGGAGCGATCTCAGAGGTGCAGCAGCAGCAAACACAACAACAACAACAGCAGCAGCAGCAACAACAGCAGCAGCAGCAGCAGCAGCAGCACGGCAGGCGGCGGCCTGTGGGGAGCGATCTTGTGCAAGCAGCAGGTGGTGGTGACTGGGGAGGTAATTCTATGTGCAGCAGCAGGGTGGGTGACTGTGGAAAGTTGATGCTCAGGGGCAGCAGCAGCAACAGCAACAATAGCAGCAGCAGCAGCAGGTGATGGTAGTGACTGTGGGGGAGTGATTCTGCAATGGCGGAGGTGGTGATGGTCACTGTTGGGAGGTGATTCTGCAGCAGCAGCAGCAGGTGGTGGTGACTGTGGTGAGCGATTCTGTAGAGAAGGCAGCAGCAGCAACAACAACAACAACAACAACAACAACAAAATAAGGCAGCAGCAGCAGGTGGTGGTAGCAGACGTGGGGAGCGATCCTGCAGATGCAGCAGCAGCAGGTGATGGTAGTGACTGTGGGGAGTGACTGTGGCAGCAGCGCAGCAGCAGGTGGTAGTGACTTGGGGGAGCGATTCTGAGGCAGCAGCAGCAGCAAACAATACAACAGCAGCAGCAGCAACAACAACAGCAGCAGCAGGTGGCAGGCGGCGGGGCTGTGGGGAGTGATCAGTGCAGCAGGTGGTGGTGGTGACTGTGGGGAGGCATTCTGGCAGCAGGGTGGTGGGACTGGGGTGGAAGCGATCTGCAGTGCAGCTGCAGAGTGGTGGTGGACTGTGGAGCTGATGCCTTGTGCAGCCAACAACAACAACAGCAGCAGCAGCAGCAGCAGGTGATGGTGGTGACCGTGGGGAGTGATTCTGCAGTGCAATGGCGGCAGGTGGTGATGGTGACTGTTGAGGAGGTGATCCTGGCGCAGCAGCAGAGATGGTGGACTGTGGGGGAGCGATCTGCGGTGCAGCAGCAACAGCAGGTGGTGGTGGTGACTGCGGGCGAGGTGATTCTGTGGCGAGCAGCAGGTGGTGGTGGTGACCCTGGCGGGAGCGATCTGCAGGTGCAGCAGGTGGTGGTGGTGACCGGGGAGCGATTCTGCAGGAGCAGCAGCAGCAGCAGCAGTGCGGTGGTGACTGTGGGGGAGATTCGTAGGCAACAGCATGTGATCGGAGCGATTCTGCAGGAGTGCAGCAGGTGGTGATGGTGACTGGTGAGGAGGTGATCTGCAGGCGCAGTGGCAGCAGCAGGGCATTGGCGGACTGTGGGGGAGGTGATCCTGCAGCAGCAGCAACAGCAGGTGGTGGTGGTGGCCGTGGGGCAGCGATCTCTGGCAGCAGCGCAACAAGCGCAGCCAAGCGCAGCAGCAGTAGCGCCGGTGCAGGCGGCGGTCTGGGGAGCTTATTCTGTAGCTGCAGCATCAGCAGCAGGTGCTGGTGGTGACTGTTGGGGAGCGATCTCCGTGCGCAGCAGCAGGTGATGCAGGCGGCAGGTGGACTGGCGGGGAGCGATTCTGCAGGCGCAGGCGGCAGGTGGTGATGCTGGTCTGTTGGGGAGCGATCTTGCAGCAGCAGCAGCAGGCGGTGATGGTGATCAGGGGAGCGATTCTGCAGAAACAGCAGCAGCAGCAGGTGATGGTAGGGGATCGGGGGAAGCGATTCTGCAGCAGCAGCAGCAGCAGCAGGTGGTGGTATGGACCGGAGGAGCGATCTGCAGGTGCAACAGCAGAACAACAGCAGCAGCAGCAGCAGCAGGGGGCGCAGCAACGAACCGCAGCAGCAGCAGCAGCAGCAGCAGCAGCGCAGCTGGAGCAGGCGGGCGGCCTGTGGGGAGCTGATCTCTCAGCAGCATCAGCAACAGGTGGTGGTGGCTGACGGGGATGATCTCAGGCAGCAGCAGCAGCGGCAAGTGGTGTGGGTTGTGGGAGCGATTCTGCAGGCAGCAGCAGCAGCAGGTGGTGATGGTGAACTGTTGGGGAGTTGACCGCAACCGCAGCAGCAGGTGGTGGTGGTGATTGGGGAGCGATCTTGGTGCAGCAGCAACAGCAGGTGGTGGTGG
This sequence comes from Homarus americanus, assembly GCF_018991925.1. Taxonomy (NCBI): domain Eukaryota; kingdom Metazoa; phylum Arthropoda; class Malacostraca; order Decapoda; family Nephropidae; genus Homarus; species Homarus americanus. The sequence goes on from NW_024728266.1 coordinate 21,913, forward strand.
TGGGATTGGGGGTTGATTCTGGCGCAGCACCAGCTGCAGCAGGTGGTGGTAGTGTACTGTGGGGAGCGATTCTGCAGGTGCAGCAGCAGGTGGTGGTGGTGATCAGAGCGATTCTGCATGCAGCAGCAGCAACAGCAGGTGGTGGTGGTGGATTGGGGTCGCTGATCTCTGTAGGCGCAGCGCAACAGCCGCAGCAGCAGGTGGTGGTAGTACCGTGGGGAGCGATTCTGCGCAGCAGCAGCAGGCGTGGTGGTGACTGTGGGCGATCTGCAGCAGCAGCAAACAGCAGGTGTGTGGTGATTGGGGAGTTTATTCTTGCGGCAGCAGCAGCAGCATGCAGGTGGGACTGTGGTGAGCGATCCTGATGCAGCAGCAGCAGATGGTAGTGACTGGGGAGCGATCTGCAGATGCAGCAGCAGCAGGTGATGGTAGGGGATCGGGGAGCGATTCTGTAGGTGAAGCAACAGCAGCAGGTGGTGGTAGGTGACTTTGGGGAGCTGATCTTTGTGCAGCAGCAGCAGCAACAACAGCAGCGAGCAGGCAGCAGTATGCTGGCCTGTGGGAGAGCTGATCCTGTAGGTGCAGAAGCAGGTGGTGGTGGTGGCCTGTGGGGAGTGATTCTGCAGCTGCAGCATCAGCAACAGGTGGTGGTGGCTGACGTGGGGAGCGATTGAAGGCACAGCCGCAGCACCAGGTCGTGATGGGACTGTGGGGAGGTGATTTTAGTGTGCAGGCAGCAGGTGGTAGTGACTGTGGGTGAGCGATTCTGTATTTGCAATGGCAGCAGGTGATGGTGACTGGGGAGGTGACTGAAGGCAGCCGCAGCACCAGGTCGTGATGGGTGGGGAGGTGATTTTGCATGCAGCAGTAGGTGGTGGTAGTGACTGGGGTGAGTTGATCTGTATTTGCAATGGCAGCAGGTGTGATGGTGACTGTGGGGGAGGTGATCTTGAAGGGACAGCCGCAGCACCAGGTCGTGATGGACTGTGGGGAGGTGATTTGCACAGCAGTAGGTGGAGGACGGTGAGCGATCTGACGGCAATGGCAGCAGGAGATGGTGACTGGGGAGGTGATTGCCGCGGCACGCAGCACCAGGTCGATGGACTTGGGGAGGTGACTTGCATTGCACGGCAGCAGGTGGTGATGGTGGACTGGGGGAGCGATTCTGCAGCAGCAGCAGCAACAGTAGGTGGTGGTGGGACCGTGGTGAGCGATTTGCAGGTGTAGCAGCGCACCACCAGCAGCAACAACAACAACAACAACATAAGCAGCAGCAGCAGCAGGTGGTGGTAGTGATCAGGGGCAGCGATCTTGCAGCAGCAGCAGCAGGTGGTGATGGGACTGTGGGGGAGGTGATTCCGATGCGCAGCAACAAGGCAGGTGGTGGTGGGGTCGGGGGAGCGATCTGCAGGCAGGAGCAACAGCAGGTGGTGGTGGACTGTGGGGAGGTGACTGGCAGTGCAGCAGCGGCAGGTGACTGTGGGGCAGTGACGGCATGTGCAGCCCAGAGTGGTGGTGGACTTGGGGAGTTGATGCCCCAGGTGCAGCAGCAACAGCAACAACAGCAGCAGGGGTGGTAGGTGACTGTGGGGAGCTGGGATTCTGCAGGTGCAGTGGGCAGGTGGTGATGGTGACTGTGGGGAGGTGACTGTAGGCAGCAGGAGCAGGTGGTGATGGTGACTGGGGAGCGATCTGTAAGTGTAGTGGCAGCAGGTGGTGACAGGGACAGAGGGGAGTATCTCTGTAGGTGCAGTGGCAACAGGTTGTGGTGATGGTGGGAGGTGATTCTGCAGGCGCAGTGGTTGCAGGGTGATGGTGGGAGTGTGGGGAGTCGATCTGTAAGTGCAGAAGCAGCAGGTCAGGTGGTGGGAGGGGGAGGTGATTCTGCAGGTGCAGCAACAGCAGCAGGGGGTGGTGGGGCTGTGGGGAAGCGATTCTGTAGGCAGCAGAGCAGCAGCAGGTGGTGGCGGTGGTGACTGTGGGGAGCTGAAGCTGCAGGCAGCAGCAGCAGGTGGTGATGGTGACTTGGGGAGGTGATCTTTGTGCAGCAGCAGGGACTGTGGGTGAGGTGATCTTGAGCAGCAGGGCAGGCAGATGGTGACTGGGGAGTGATTCTTCAGGCAGCAGCAGCCAGCAAACAGCAGCAGCAGCAGGTGGTGGTAGTGTGACTGGGGAGCAGATTCTGTAGGCAACAGGCAGCAGGTGGTGGTGGGGGAGTGTGGGGAGCTGATCTGTGCAGCAGCAACAGCAGGTGGTGGTGGTGGGATTATGGGGAGGTGATCCTGCAGGTGCAGGAGCAGAATGTGGTGGTGGTGACTGTGGGGAGTGGTTCTGTAGGTGCAGCAGGTGGTGAAGGACTGTGGGGAGCGATTCTGGGGAGCAGTAGGGAGCAGCAGGTGGTGGTGGTGACTGTGGGGAGTGACTGCAGGACAGCAGCAGCAGGTGTGATGGAACTGGGGGAGCGATCTAGGCGCAGCAGCAGTAGCAGCAGCAACAACAACAACAACAACAAACAAGAGCAGCAGCAGGTGGTAGTGTACTGTGGGGAGCATTCTGTAGGCATGGAAGCAGCAGCAGTGGTGATGTGAACTGGGGGAGCTGATCTGCAGGCGCAGCAGCAAACAGCAAGTGGTGGTGGTGACGGGGGGAGCGATTCAGGCGCAGCAGCAGCAGCAGCAGGTGGTGGTGACTGTGGTGAGCGATCTGCAGGCAGCAGCAGCAGGTGATGGTAGTGACTGGGGAGCGATTCTGTGCAGCAGCAGCAGGTGTGGTGGTGATTTGGGGAGCGATTCTGGTAAAGCAGCAGCAGCAGCAGCGGTGGTGGTGGCGGCCCCGTGGGGAGCGATCAGGCAGAAGCAGGTGGTGGTGGCTCGGGGAGCGATTCTCAGTAGGCAGCATCAGCAACAGGTGGTGGTGGGCGACTGTGGTGAGCGATTCTGTAGGCAGCAGGAGCAGCAGCAGCAGGTGCGGTAGTGGGCTGTGGGGAGGCGATCCTGTATTTGCAATGGCAGCAAGTGGTGATGGTGACTGTGGGGAGGTGGATCTTGTAGGCACAGCCAGCCGCAGCAGCAGGTGGTGGTGGACTGTGGGGAGGTGATCTTTGAAGCAGCAGCAGCAGGTGGTGGTAGGGACTGTGGGTGAGATGATTCTGTATTTGCAATGGCAGCAGGTGGTGATGCGGACTGTGGGGAGGTGATTTGCAGGCGGCAGGCTGCAGGTGGTGGTAATGTGGGGGAGGTGATTCTGTGCAGCAGCAGCAGCAGGATGGTGGTGGTGACTGTGGGAGCGATTCTGGTGCAGCAGCAGCAGCAACAACAACAACAACAACAACAACAACAACATAAGCAGCAGTGCAGCAGCAGCAGCAGCAGGTGGTAGCAGATCAGGGGAGCGATTCTGTAGATGCAGCAGGTGATGGTAGTGACTGTGGCGGAGCGATCTCAGAGGCGCAGCAGCAGCAACAACAACAACAACAACAGCAGCAGCAGCAGCAAAACTGAAGCAGCAGCAGCACGTGGCAGGCGGCGGCCTGTGGGGAGCGATCTCTCAGGCAGCAGCAGGTGGTGGTGACCGGGGAGGTAACGTGGCGCGCAGCGGTGGTGACTGTGGGAAGCGATTCTGCAGGCAGCAGAGCGGTGGTGACCGTGGGGAAAGCGATGCAGCAGCAGCAACAGCAACAAGCAGCAGCAGCAGCAGGCAGATGGTGGTAGTACGTGAATGACTGCATGTGCAATGGCGGCAGGTGATGGTGACTGTTGAGAGGTGATTCTGCAGGTGCAGCAGCAGCAGGTGGTGACAGGACCGTGGGGAGCGATTCTGTAGGCAGCAGCAGCAACAACAGCAAGAAGCAGCAGCAGCAGAAGCGGGCAGGCGGCCTGTGGGGAGCGATCTGCAGCTGCACCATCAGCAACAGGTGGGTGGTTGACTGGGGGAGATGATCTCAGCAAGGAAGCAAGGCGCGGTGGTAGTGGGTCAGGGGAGCGATTCTGCAGCAGCAGCAGCAGCAGCAGGTGGTGGTGACTGTGGGGAGCGATTCTGCAATGCAGCAGCAACAGCAGGTGGTGGTGGTGGTGATTGGGGGAGCGATCCAGCAGCAAGGCAGCAGCAGCAGCAGGTGGTGGTATCAGGGGAGCTGATCTGTAGGCGCAGCAGCAGCAGCAGCAACAACGAAGAGCAGCAGCAGCAAACAAAAGCCGAAGCAGGTGGTGGTGAGTGCACTGTGGGGGAGTGATTCTGCAGCAGCAGCAGCCAGGTGGTGGTGACTGTGGGGAGGCGATTCTGCATGGCAGCAACAGCAGGTGGTGGTGGTGATTGGGGGAGTTATTCTGCAGCAGCAGCAACAGCAGGTGGTGGATTGGGGGAGTTATCTGGTGCAGCAGCAGCAGCAACAACAACAAACAGCAGCAACAACAGCAGCAGCAAGCAGCAGCAGGTAGTGGACTGTGGGTGAGCGATCTCTGGGTGCAGCAGCAACAACAACAAGAGCAGCAGCAACAAAAAGCAGCAGCAGGTGGTGGTGTACCGGGGAGCGACTGCAGGCAGCAGCAGCAGGTGGTGGTGATCTGAGAGCGATTCCTTGCAGCAGCAGCAACAGCAGGTGGTGGTGGTGGACTGGGGAGGGAGTTTCTTGCGTGCAGCAAACAGCAGGTGGTGGTGGCGATTGGGGGAGTTTATTCTGCAGCAGCAGCAGCAGGCTGGTGACTGTGGTGAGCGATCTGCAGATGCAGCAGCAGCAGGTGATGGTGACTGTGGGGGAGTTGACTTGCAGATGAAGCAGAGCAGGTGATGGTAGTGATCTGGGGAGTGATTCTGTAGGCAGCAACAGAAAAGCAACAACAAGGGCAGCAGCAGCAGGTGGTGGTAGATCAGGGGAGCTGATTCTTGCAGAAAGCAGCAGCAGGTGATGGTAGTGGGGGAGCTGATTCAGGTGCAGCAACGAAAGCAACAACAACACAGGCTGAGCAGCAGCAGGTGGTGGTGACTGTGGGGAGCGATCTGGCGCAGCAGCAACAGCAGGTGGTGGTGGTGATTGGGGAGGAGTTTATCTCGTATGCGCAGCAGCAAACAGCAGGTGGGGTGGTGAGGGGGAGCCATTCTGCAGGCAGCAGCAGGTGGTGGTGATCAGCAGAGCGATTCTGCAGACAGCAGCAGCAGGTGATGGTAGGGACAGGGGGAGCGATTCTGCAGATGCAGCAGCAGCAGGTGGTGGTGACTGTGGGGAGCGATTGCAGCAGCAGCAGCAGGTGGTGGTAGTGGACTGGGGAGCGATTTGCGCAGCAGCAGCAGCAACAACAACAGCAGCAGCAGCAGCGCAGCAGCAGGTGGCGGCGGCGGCGGCCCGTGGGAGAGTTGATTCCTGCAGGCAGAAGCAGCTGGTGGTGCGGCCTGTGGGGAGCGATCTGGGAAGCCGCAGCATCAGCACTGGTGTGGCGACTGTGGGGAGCGATTTGAAGGTACAGCCGCACACACAACAACACCACACACAACAAAACACAACAAAGCACCAGATCGTGAAGGGACAGGGGGAGGTGATTTGAAGGCAACAACGCAGCACCAGGTCGTGATGGGACAGGGGAGGTGATTTTCGTGCAGCAGCAGTAGGTGGTGGTACTACACAACAACCAAACAAAAACACCCACAACAGACTGTGGGGAGATGATTCTAGACTGCAACAGCAGCAAGGTGATGGGACCGTGAAGTGATCCTGCAAGCAGCAACAACAACAAAATGTACAACAGCAGCAGGTGGTAGTAAAAATGTGAGCGATTCTGCATGCAGCAGCAGCAACACAGCAGGTGGTGGTGATCAGGTGTGAGCGATTCTGCAGTGCAGCACTGCAACTACTCAGCAAAACAACAACAACAAAATGACAAGCAGCAGCAGCAGCAGGTGGTGAGTGGGACAGGGGGCAAAGATTCTGAGGCAGCAGCAGCAGGTGGTGATGGACTGTGGGGAGGTGATTCTGCAGCAGCAGCAACAGCAGGTGGTGGTGGTGGCTAGAGAAAGGATCTCAGGCAGGACAACAGCAGGTGGATCACGAGAGGTGATCTTGCAGCAGCAGGTGGTAGGATCAGGGGTAGCGATCTGCAGGCGCAGCCCAGAGCGGTGGCAGACTGTGGGAAGCGATGACCAACAAAAGCAGCAACAGCAACAACAGCAGCAGCCGTGTAGTGACGGGGAGCGGTTCTCAGGTGCAGTGGCGCAGGAGGTGATGGTGACTGTGGGAGGTGACTCATGCGTGCAGCAATGCAGGAGGAACTGGGGAATTGATGTCAGGCAGCAGCAGCAGCAGGTAGTGGCTCAGGGGGAGGATTCTGTAGGCAGTGGCGGCAGGTGGTGATGGCGACGGGGAGATTCAGGCAGCAGCACAGGTGGTATGGCAGGAACGATTCTGCAAGTGTAGGCAGCAGGTGGTGAAGGTGACAGGGGAGGTGATTCTCAGGTGCAGTGGCAACAGGTTGTGGGTGATGGTGACTGTGGGGGAGACCCAGGCAGGTTGCAGGGTTGATGCAGGAGAGGGGGAGCGATCTCATGCAAGTGAAGCAGCAGGTGGTGTGGTGGGCCGTGGGTTAAGCTGATCTGCAGGCAAGCGAGCAGCAGCAGGTGGTGGCGATGGTGACTGTGGTGAGAAGCTGTTGCAGCAGCAGCACAGGTGACAGGACTGTGGGGAGGGATCTTGCATGCAGCAGCAGTAGGTGGTGGTAGGACTGTGGGTGAGGTGATCCGACTTGGTGCAGTGGCAGCAGGTGGTGATGGTGACTGTGGGGAGTGATTCTAGTGCAGCAGCAGCCGCAGCAGCAACAACAGCAGCAGGTGGTAGTGACTGTGGGGAGTTACTCCTGCAGGTGCAGTGGGCAGCAGGTGGTGATGGTGACTATGGGGGAAGTGGGATTCTGTGCGTGCAGCAGCATCAGGTGCATGGTGACAACACGTAACTGAAGCACACTGA
>NW_024728267.1:0-40000 GCF_018991925.1 Homarus americanus
GTTGGCCAATGGGTATTCACTATAGGAAGAGACGGTATCTGATTGGCCGGTTTCACTAGCCAATGAGACGAGTTGCATTCAATAACAACATGAAACACCTAAGAGAAGAGAATGTCTGTCTTTCTGTCTCCTTCTTTCTGTCTCCTTCTGTCTGCTGTCTCCCCACCCTAATCCATTCTCTCCCTGTCTGCTTGTCTGTCTTCCTTACACCTCTCAAGACACAATCGGCCCAAACCAATAACAAACCCCCTCCTCCCCCCTCCCCTCCCTCTATTCCATCCTCCTTTCCCCCTCCACTACCGCCCCCTCCTCATTCCCTGAACCAATCGGGTAATTAGGAATAGTGAGCCAATCAGAGCAGAGTTTTCCCATGGGGGTCGTGGTGGTGGCGAAACAGGAGGAGTGGGGAAGGGGAGGAGGAAAAGAGAGGGGGAGGAGAGGGGAGGGGAGAGGGGGAGGAGGGGGAGAAGAGGAGGAGGAAGAGGAGGAAAAAGAAGAAGAGGAGGAGGAAGAGGTATAGGTCCCCAGAGAGCTATAATTAAGCACACCTGTTCATTAAGAGGAGATAACACCAGGTAAGTATATAACACAGGTGTACACTGAGCTAATTATATAACACAGGTGTACACTTAGCTAATTATATAACAGGTGTACACTTAGCTAATTATATACCACAGGTGTACACTTAGCTAATTATATACCACAAGTGTAAACTTAGCTAATTATATAACACAGGTATACACTTAGCTAATTATATAACACAGGAGTAAACTTAGCTAATTATATAACACAGGTGTAAACTAGCTAATTATATAACACAGGTTTAAACTTAGCTAATTATATAACAGGTGTAAACTTAGCTAATTATATAACACAGGTTTGCACAACTAATTATAGTCAGGTTTACACTTAATTAATACCGTATACGAGGTGTTTACACTTTTCCAATGAACACAATACACCTTGAGACGTAATCACACAGGTGGCAGGGAAGTTAATTGGCGGTTCAATTTACTCTACTTAAGGGGGTAATTTGCCCTTAAGACCCCCGACCCCCGACCACCCCCCGGACGTATCTGGCCCTGGTGGGAACAAAGACGTTTTCTGTGATTATACTAAGTGAAAGAAAACGGATTTGAGGTGGTTAGTGTTGTTGTTGTTGTTTTTGTGTGTGTGTGTGTGTGAGAGAGAGAGAGAGAGAGAGAGAGAGAGATTGCACCATTATAGTGCCACCAGCTGATGTCTATAGGTGGTGCTACACTACATACACCTGTAATGATGAGTCCTTCAGTCACACACACACACACACACACACACACCGAAGCGTTAAAGGTCTTGTTTACATTAAATTCAGAACAAGGTCACCAGAGGCTGTCAGAGGAAGTTCCAATGACTCACTCTATCTCTCTCTCTCTCTCTCTCACCAGGTAGAGGGGGAGGGAGGGGGGTGTTACCTGGCACTTGTTTCAGGGTCAACTGCCACAAAAACTAACCTGGGCGGTAGTTTTGACACGTGATAATTACCGCCAAGGACGATGGTGAGGAAGAGGAGGAGGGAAGGAGAGGAGAGGAAAAGGAGATATGGAAGGGATGGAAAGGACGGGGAGATAGGGAGAGGAAGGAAGAAAGAGGAGGGGAGGGAGAAGAAGAGGGTGGGGGGATTTATTATAGTCTGAAGGAAGGAAGGAAGGAAGAGAGACGGGGTGGGAGGAAGAGGGAGGGAGTGAGTTATTTTTGATTAGGGAGGAGAGTTGAGGGTGGGAACGGGGTGGAGGTCAAGTACAGGGGGGTGTGGTGTGGGTGGGAGGAGGAGGAGGAACAGGAGGAGGAACAGGAGTGGGAGGGATTATACCTAAGTGGCCACTAGATTATTACTACTACCACCACTCAATGCCACTAACTCCACCACTAATTACCACCACTACCGCAATTAACCCCGTCATTACCACCACTGCCAAAAACCACCACTACAACAGCTAACAACCATTACTACCACCACAACAACCACTTACCACCACTAACACCCACACGACTAAAACTCACAAATAACAAAAACAAAATTATAAAACATGAGCTGCACCAAACATATTGTTCACTCTTGTTCACCAAACATTAAACAGGTTAGAACATTAAACAGTAGCATTAACAGTGGAATTACCGCGTACATAATAACATTGGTATAACAGCGTTCATATGTAATAAACCATGAATACATTAATGTAATGGTTGCCCCTGGTGTAACGAGGATGGCCGGCCCAAGAGCCACCGAGGAGTGAATTTGTTTTTAAGGTGTAGAAGCTGTCGCCAACACAACAACCACAACCTGAGTTAACGAGCTACATGATCCGATGTCAAGGAATAGTCCCAGAAAACCGGACAACTCGCCAACTGCACTGGCTAACCATTACCCCGGAACACGATCTGCAAATCAATTAACATCCTGGTCCCCAATTACTGCTGGGTAGACAGAGACAAATGGCGTAAAGAAACTTGTCATAGTTTCGCCCTGCCCGGGGATCGAACCCGGGTCCGCTCGATCGCGAGGTGAACATGCTAACCATTACACCACACCATAACCCACATTATTACACCAGTAAATTATGAAGCACAACAGACGCCATCACGACCCACAATTATTATTATTATTCACAACAGATAAAAACTGGACCAGACATCCGTTATGACGACGCTGTAAAACTCTTGGTTATTACTGGTGATGTGGGGGAGGTGGAACACTAACCTAACCTAACCTAACCTAACCTAACCTAACCTAACCTAACCTAACCTAACCTAACCTAACCTAACCAAATATAACTTAACCTAATAGGGCAGGGTAGGGAAGGGCAGGGCAGGACAGGGCAGGGCAGGGCAGGACAAGGTACGGCAAGGCAGGGTAGGGTGGGGTAGGGTAGGACAGGACAAGGTAGGGCAAGGCAAGGTAGGGTAGGGCAAGGTAGGGCAGGGTAGGGGTATGGCAGGGCAAGGTAGGGCAGGGTAGGGCAGGGTAGGGTAGGGTAGGGTAAGAGTAGATCAGTCATATATTTACAATGGGCGGACCTTGTTTGATTCCTAGTACAGTATAGGTGATGACAACCCTGGCTGGGGCGACGCCTTCACTATACTGGGAATTACAATCATTAGCTGTCCGTGTGTCTTGTAACTGGCGCTGACTGAGCTTGTTGACTGTGATGAGTGGTTGGGTGAGTGGTTAGATGAGTGGTTGGATGAGTGAGTGGGTTAGTGGTTGAGTGAGTGGTTGGATGAGTGACTGGGTGAGTGGTTGGGTGAGTGACTGGGTTAGTGGTTGGGTGAGTGACGAGGTGGGTGGTTATGAGTGACGAGGTGGGTGGGGTGAGTGGACGAGGTAGTGTTGATGAGTGACTGGAGGACGAGGTTCGATGACTGACTGATAAATGGAGGGAGGAGGGGAGGGAGGAGGGAGGGGAGGGGGAGAGGAGGGAAGAGAGGAGGTGGAGGGGAGAGGGAGAGAGGGAAGGGGGAGGGAAGGGAGGGAGAAGTGAGAGACAAGAGGAACCAAAAAACAATGGAAAAAGAGGGAGGGGAGGGGAGGAGATAGGGGGAGAAGGGGAGGTAGGGGGAGAAGGGGAGGTAGGGGGAGAAGGGGTGGTGAGAGGAAGGGGCGTAAGAATGACAATTACTCGCAGGAAGAGGGTAAAGAAACAGGGAGGAAGGGAAGAAGGAAGAGGAGGAGGAGAAGGAACTAGAAGATGAGGCGTGAATTATGCCACCAAAGAACGTAGAAGGAACAGAAGAAGAAGAAGAAGAACGAGGACGACGAAAATAAGAAGAAAAGAAGAGAAGAAGAAGAAGAATAAGAAGACAAAGAACAAGAACAGAAAGACATAAAGACAGAAAGATTAATACAAAGGCAACGGGAAGTCGTAGGAGACAAGAATGGTAAAGGGTGAAAGATTACTGGGAGGGGAGGAAGTGAAGTGATGGAGAGAGGGAGGGGAGGGGAGGGTAGGGGGAGAGATGTGAGGAGGGAGAGGAGGGAGGGTGTGAGGGGGGAAGGAGAGGAGAGGGAGGGAGGTAAGAGTGGTGAGGGAGGGAGGAGAGGGAGAATGGAATCTAAAGAATTGATGGAGCAACAAGGAACAAAGATGAAGGTGATAATGCAAGATTTATAGGGAGGGAGGGAGAGAGAGAGGGGGGGAGGGAGGGAGGAGACAGAGGCAGTGACGGAAGGAAGGAAGGGGGGAGAGACAGAGAGAGAGAGAGGGAGGATAGAGAGATATTAAGTATTTTTGATGTATCGCTGAGGAGGAGGAAGAGAATAGAAGAAGGGGAGGAAGGGAAGAGGAGAAGAGTAAGAGGAGAGAAGAAAGGGGGGTGGAAGAGGAGGAGGATAGGGATAAGAAAAGACACAATAATGTAAACAGTGACAGTGAAGTACAGTGACATGACACTGTAACTACTTGGCATAACTGAGTGTTTGTGAGTCACCATACACATACCTCAGGACACTATCACTGTATCATCACACTATCCCTCACCATCACCTCACTATACTTCACCATCACTTCAATATTTTAACTCACTATACCTCAAGATACCATCACTGCACCATATTCTTCACCACACCATCACTGACTCACCTGAAAACAGAAGAAAAATAAATTATATTAATTTGCATTATAATAAAAGTTTGAAATAGTCGACAACAGAATACACAAAAACATACAACATATACAAACGCACAAACAAACACAAACATGAAAAAAAACACAAACAAAAACATAACTGAACAAAAACATGAAAAATACATAAAAACAAAAAACAAACAAAAACAAAAAACAAACAAAATCTAACAACAAAACACAAACACAAACAAAAAACACAAACAAACACAAACAAAAAACACAAACACAAACAAAAACAACTCACAACAACATACAAATTCATGAAACACATTCTGTACCTTTTTTTACCTGACCTCGACTGTCACGCTGTACCTTTAATACAACAAAATACTTAATTACAGGTAAAATAATAATTAGCGTTTAGTGACAGGTGATGTGTGTGTGTGTGACTCCTCTTCTTCCTTCGTATTATCTGTTCCATTTGGTTCCTCCTTTTCCCCCTCTCTCTCTCTTTCTCTCTCTCTTCCTCTCACTGTTATTCTCTCCTCCCTTCCCTCGTCTTCCCCCTTTCTACATTATAGAAAAGGTCAAATTGAACGAGAGAGAAGGAGAGGGTTAAGAAAACGGGAAGGGAGGAGAGGGGAGGAGAGAAGAGAAGGAGAGGAGAGAAGAGGAGAGGAGAGAAGGGGAAGAGGGATGGAGAGGGGGACGAAAAGAGGTGTAAGGAAGAAGGGAAGATAGGAAAAAAGGGGGAAGAAGAGGGGAAGAAGGAAGGGTGAGGGGAGAAAGAAGAAGGGGTGAGGGGAGAAAGAAGAAGGGGTGAGGGGAGAAAGTGAGGAGTCTCTCCCCCTCCTTACCACTTAAGAACCAATCATGAGAATTAGTCACGTAAGAATTAAGAGCTTCCTTCATTCCTTCCTCCTTCATTCCTTCCTTTACTCCTCCCTTCCTTCCCTCCTCCTTCTTTCCTTCTTCTCCGGTTTCTTCTGCTGAGGGAAGAAGGTAGAGAGATAGAGAGAGAGAGAGAGAGAGAGAGAGAGAGAGAGAGAGAGAGAGAGAGAGAGAGAGAGAGAGAGAGAGAAGAGAGAGAGAGAGAGAGTGAGTCAGTGAGTTTAAGACATCGAGGAATCCCACATCATGAGTCAACACAGCGCGCCCCCCCCCACCCCCGAGAGGTTCCTTGCCCCGGAAACCTCTACCACCACCCCGCCCCGGCCACACACCGTCACCCAGCGTTCCGGCCACTGACTGGAAACAACCTACATTTTGCAACAGTCTTGTCCCGGTGTGTCAACAGTGGCGTAACACCTACCTCCTACTCCTTCCCTCACCTCTCATCTCTCACTTCCCTCACCACCTCCCTTCTACACCTCCTCTTCATTCCCTCACCTCTCATCTCTCACTTCCCTCACCACCTCCTCATCTCTCACCTCTCTCACTTCCCTCACCACCTCCTCATCTCTCACCTCTCCCCTCCTCCTCCACCACCTCCCCTCACCTCTCACCTCCCTCCTACACCATCACCTGTGACTCAAAAGGTTGTTTGTGTATGTGACTAAATTTAGCAATACGTAAATGTCTGTCTGTAATAATAATAATAATAATAATAATAATAATAATAATAATAATAATAATAATAAAACAAAACAAAAATAATAATAATAACAATAACAACAAACAACATTCAATCATTAACTCACAAAAGATACAAAAAAAAATTTATACTTTTTTCACAGCAGCAGAAGGGAAGCAATCGAGGGCCGTCCAATATCCATTACTTACCCCTTAAAAGTTAGTAAGAAAACGACTCGCAAAACATCGGGACGCACTACCCTCCACCCCTCTCCATCCCCACCACTGTCAACTACCTCCAACACTCTCCATCCCCACCACTGTCAACTACCTCCACCCCTCTCCATCCCCACCACTTCTCAACTACCCCCAACACTCTCCATCCCCACCACTGTCAACTAACCCCCAACATCCATCCCACCACTGTCAACCCCCAACACTCTCCATCTCCACCCCTACCATCACCAACACACTCCCCATCAATTCATCCCCACCACCTTCCACCCTCCCCGTACCTCCACCTCTCTCCACCCCTTCCACTATCCCTCCCACCACAACCACCACCACCACACGCCCTCTACCACACCACCACCACCACACGCCCCCACCACACCACCACCACCACCACCCCACACCCCCCACACCACCACCACGCCCCACACCACCACACCACACCCCACCATCACCACACGCCCCACCACCACACCACCACCACACGCCCCCACAACACCACACCCCACCACCCTCTACCACCACCACCACCCACCCACCACCACACGCCCCACCACACCACCACACCACCACACACCCCCACCACACCACCACCACACGCCCCCACCACACCACCACCACCACACGCCCCCACCACACCACCACCACCACCACACCCTCTACCACACCACCACCACACGCCCCACCACACACCACACCACAACACCACACACCCCCCACCACACCACCACCACCACACCACACACCTCTACCACACCACCACCACACACCCACCCACCCACACACCACACCACCACCACCACACGCCCCCACCACACCACCACCACACGCCCCCCACACACCACCACCACCACACGCCCCCACCACACCACACCACCACACACACACCACCACCACACACGCCACACCACACACACACCACCACCACACACGCACCACCACCACCACCACACCCTCTCCCACCACACCACCACCACCACACGCCCCCACCACCACCACCACACGCCCCACCACACCACCACCACACACCCACCACCACCACACGCCACCACACCACACCACCACACACGCCCCCACCACACCACCACCACACGCCACACCACACCACCACCACACCACACACCACACCACCACCACCACCACACGCCCTACCACACCACCACCACCACACGCCCTCTACCACACCACCACCATGACTCTCTCAACAGTAATCACAAACACACATCAACTTTCCGTACTTTTCAACAACTATAAAATAAACTTTTTGTTTATTTTGTTTTCTCAGTAAAACAATGAAACTTTTGTTCTGTTTCCTATACCAATGTTCTGTTTCTTGGTGTATGTCTTCTTCCTTCTCCTTCTTCCTTCTTCTTCTTCATCCTTCTTCCTTCTCCTTCTTCGTGTTCTCCTCCTTCCTCTTCTTCTTCTTCATCCAACCAGGACAATATTTCCATCTCGACATAATAAAACAACTATTTTCTCTCTCTCTCACACACACACACACACACACACACACACACACACACACACACACACACACATACGCACACACACACACACACACAGCAAAATCATTTCCAAGTCCAATTCTTTTCCGAAAAAAAATAATGTTTGGTAAAATATTTCCATAGTTAATTATCACACGGAAATAACACTATATTCAGTACCCAGGGTGTGTATGTATGTATGTATGTATGTATGTATGTATGTATGTATGTATGTATGTATGGTTGCATGTATATACCGTAAAAACACACTCAAAACAACATCAACACATCTCCACCAATAGGAAACGTTTATTTCCCCTACGTCATCAAAACTCCACCCACTAATAGCCCGTCAAAAACTAACCCACCTCAATTTTTTTTCCATCCACCAACTAGCTTCCCTATTTTTTGTACCCGAGGAGCCATATTGATACAGAAATAGGAAACTCACACAACTTTTATGTATTTTTTTATCATTAGTGTTTTTATGAAGGCTTGAATCTTGTTTCCAGCTGATATATTAGCGTTCGAAATTACTCTGACTGACGCGCGCTAAGATAGGGGGTACACATTGATAGTGACCATGATAACATAAATAGGTTATTGATGGTGATTATGGTGATGATAATGGTGAGGATGGTGACTGATGTTGGTCTTGACTCCTGTGTGCGTCACCTTGGGAGGGGGGAAGGGGAGGGGATGGGAGTGTGGGGATGGGAGGGGGGGGAGGAGAGGGGAAGGGTGACTCAGTGTCTCAGTGTGTAATGTTCACCCTCGCTTTCTCCCTCCCATCCTGTTGTTATCCACACTGTATTTAAATTATAATCTCTCTCTCTCTCTCTCTCTCTCTCTCCCTGGGCTAGAGGTCAGCCGTCACAGTAACACAAGTCACAATACACAGCCTCATGGCACCACACCTACATCATGGCACCACACCTACATTATGGCACCACACCTGCATCATGGCACCACACCTACATCATGGCACCACACCTACATTATGGCACCACACCTGCATCATGGCACCACACCTGCATTATGGCACCACACCTGCATCATGGCACCACACCTGCATTATGGCACCACACCTGCATCATGGCACCACACCTACATTATGGCACCACACTCTACATCATGGCACCACACCTGCATCATGGCACCACACTCTTACTATGGCACCACACCTGCATCATGGCACCACACCTACATTATGGCACCACACCTATCATGGCACCACACCTACATCATGGCACCACACCTGCATCATGGCACCACACTCCGCATTATGGCACCAATACCTGCATCATGGCAATTCACACCTACATCAAGTGGCACCACACCTGCATCATGGCACCACACCTACACATCATGGCACCACACCTACATTACGGGCACCATTACTCACATCATGGCACCACACCCGCATCATGGCACCACACCTGCATTATGGCACCACACCTGCATCATGGCACCACACCCATTATGGCACCACACCTACATCATGGCACACCACACCTGCATCATGGCACCACACCTGCATCATGGCACCACACCTACATTATGGCACCACACTCAGATCATGGCACCACACCATATCATGGCACACACACTTGAATATGGCACCACACCTACATCATGGCACCACACTCAGATATTATGGCACCACACTCAGATCATGGCACCACACTCACAGGAAGGAGACACATTCGCTTCACGGTGCCAGTGCCATAATTAGTGTTCCCCCCCCCCCCTGCACACATTCCTATACCGTAGAGGCAAGGTCTGGCCATCAACACCAGGCGGTCACTTTAACGAGACTGTCACGTGAGGCGCTGATGGTTTGCACCTGAAATCAGACCCAGAGGTGGTGTGGCAGAGGGGGGTGTAGTGAGAGGGGAGGAGGGTGTGGTTGAGGATGTGTGTGTGGGGGTGTAGTGGAGAGGTGAGGTGGTGTGGGAGGGGAGGAGGGTGTGGTGGTGTATGGTGAGGGGGGGTGTGGTGGAGAGTAAGAGGGGAGGGTGTGTGAGGGGATGGGGTGTGGGGGTGTAGTGAGAGGTGAGGTGGTGTGGAGGAGGGGAGGGTGGTGAGGAGGAGGGTGTGGTGAGGATGGGGTGTGGTAGTGAAGAGGGTGGTACTGGTCGACGTGGAGGTGGAGTGTGGTCGTCCTCAGGGGGAGTTAAAATATATGCAAGGTCGTCACACACACACACACACACACACACACGGTAATAAATGAATAATAAACAGAACATTGACAACTATAATGGCTGCTATGACTGTATCGTTAACACACACACTCAGACGTGACAGGTCGTTGACAGTCGGTAGTAGGCATTTAGGCTGAGGGAGAATTGGCGGCGGCAGTCATTGTTATCATTTGGGTAAGCCCCCCCCCCTCTCTCTCTCGTCGCTGTGGTAAGCTTTGCATTATTGTGTCGTCTCGGTAAGTTATTTTCCCCCTTCTCCCTTGAAACTATTTTACGGAGAATAGTTAAGAGTGTCGTGTGTGTGTGTGTGTGTGTGTGTGTGTGTGTAAGGCCATCAACGCCTCCCACCAGCCGGAAATAAACACAGGGAGAATATTTTTAAACACACGAGTTACCGGAGCAGTGTTGTGGATTCCTCTCTCTCTTGAGCCTGAAGCGATTTGGATTTGTTCTGTGTTGATATGTAACTACCTAGCTTCTGCAGTCACACACACACACACACACACACACACACACACACACACACACACACACACACACACACAAACACACCGGTAAGAATAGTGAGCTGAACTCCAAATCCATTGTAAAGTGTCTTTAAGAACAGCCCCTTATAAAAATGAATTGACTTGACTCTGACAGCACAGAAAACGACTCCCCACATCAAGAAGGTGGGGGGAGGGGGAACTATGGGGAGGCTAAGGGAGGGGGAGGACTATGGGGGAGGGATTATGGGAGAGGGAATATGGGGAGAGGGGGGGGGGGAGACTATGGAGGAGGGGACTCATGGGGAAGAGGGGACTATGGGGAAGAGGGGGACTATGGGAAAGAGGGGGGACTATGGGAAGAGAGGGGGTCTATAGGAGGGGGACTATGCTAATTTACCTACTTATGCCTTTTAGGACTTGGAGCCCACAGAGTTCATTGGACATTTCCCAAATTTGATAGCTAATTAAATGCAACTCCAGCCTCACCCATATCGTCTAGGGGGCGGGGTGGGGGAGGGTAGGGAGGATACTGGGAGAGGGATACTAGGGGGGTATATATACTGAGGAGAAGAGAGGGGAGATTACTGGAGGACACTGGGAGAATAGAATTGGAAGAGAAGGGCACTGGGAGGATACTCAGAGAGGAAAAGGGCAAGTTGGTGGATACTGGGGAGAGAAGAGGGGAGGAGGGGAGAGAGGGGAGGGGAGAGAGGTGAGGGGAGACATTCTACACATACATATATACAGTATACTAATTATCATAAGATAAAGCTAAACCCCTTACCATTATCTATCTATTTATCTATCTATCTATCTATCTATCTATCCATCCATCTATCTATCTATCTATCTATCTATCCATCTATCTATCTATCTATCTATCCATCTATCCATCACTACTACCCCTGAGTCAGGATAATAAGACCCACTTCTAAGCTAATCCTAACTCAATTGAATCGGTGCCCAATTCTAATGGGGTTTAATCTTTAATGGGTCTCGGTTCTAATGGGGTTCTAATCTTTAATGTTATATGATTGGAAGCCTGATTTACGAGGGTGTGTGTGTGTGTGTGTGTGTGTGTGTGTGTGTGTGTGTAGTGGTGGGAAGTTGTTCTCTACTACTACCACCACCACTAACACACCTGCCTACCACCACCACTACCACCAAGACACCTGCCTACCACCACCACTACCACCAACACACCTGCCTACCACCACCACTACCACCAACGCCCACACCCATCTCACAGTTCTCTCGAGACCATAACTCATCACGCCCATCACCAAGATACTTCAGGTAACACAAGTAACACCTAGACACTTCAAGTAACATAAGTAACACACCTAGACACTTTACATAACACAAGGAATACACCAAGTAACACACCTAGACACACTACGTAACACAGGTAACACACCTAGACACTACGTAACACAGGTAACACACCTAAACACTCCAAGTAACACACCTAGACACACTACGTAACACAGGTAACACACCTAAACGCTCCACATAACACACCTAGACACACTACGTAACACAAATAACACCAAGTAACACACCTAGACACTCTAAGTAACACAGGTAAAACAAGTAACACACCTAGACTCTACGTAACACAGGTAACAGTAACAGGAGCGAAGGGGAAGTAACTTTATTAGTGGACAAGAATAACTCGAATGGTGGCACCACTACACACACACACACACACACACACACACACACACACACACACACACACACACACACACACACACACACACACACACACACACACACACACTCACAAATACACAAACAATTACTCACAAAAATACCCCTTTAAAGTACTCACGCAAATAAATTCACAAACAAATACAAACAAATATTGACACAAACAAAAACTCACACAAATCAACTCACAAACAGACACACAAATAAACACACAAACAAACGCAAACAAAAACACAAACAAATACTCACAGGAGCCAAGTTTCTCCAGGAGGGAAAAAGTTGAATATGAAAGTCATTAAAAATTCTACATGAGACAACACAACACTGGCCAGGTAATGTTACACCTCTGCTGTCTCTACACCTTTCTCACTGTCTCTCTATCTCTACACCTTTCTCTCTCTCTCTCTCTCTCTCTCTCTCTCGTTCTCTCTGTCTCTCTATCGCTTTGTCTCTACCCTTTCTCTGTCTCTATCTCTCTCTCACTGTCTGTAACCCTCACTTTGCCACTCTTAGTCTCACTCCCTCTCTCTATCTCACTGTCTCTCTTAGTCTCACTCCCTCTCTCTATCTCACTGTCTCTCTTAGTCTCACTCTCTCTCTATCTCTCTCTTTGTCTCCTGCCTCTATCTCACTTTGTCTGTCTGTCTTTCTATACAATCTCTCCATTATTACTTCCTCCTCTTATTCCTCTTCCTCCTCCCTCTCCTCCACCTCTTCTTCTTCTCCCCCTCCCCTCCGCCTCTTCTTCTTCTCCCCCTCCCCCTCCTCCACGACTATCCAAGAGGGGAGTGGGAAGACTTGGATCATTAGAGGGAAGCCACCCCACCTGTGTCCCCTCTTCTCCCCTTTATACTCCCCTCCTCTCTTCCTTACAATATCTCCCCTCTCCCCACCCCTACCTAACACACCCCCTCTCCCCAACTCACACTAACACAACTCCTCTCCCACCCTCTATACTAACACAATCCTCTCCCCAACTCTCTATACTAACACACACAATCTCCCCCCTCTCCCCACCTATACTAACACAATCTCCCTCTCCCACCTCTATACTAACACAACTCCCCTCCCCCACCCCTATACTAACACAACTCCCCTCTGCCCACACCCACACTCCACACAGCCTTCCTCTCCCACCCCTACACCAACACAATCTCCCTCCCCAACCCCACACTAACACAGCTCTTTCCTCTCCCCACCCCTACACTATCGACAATCTCTCTCCCCACCCCTACACTAACACAATCTCCCCTCTCCCCACCCCTATACTAACACACACCTCCCTTCCTCATTAATTCCAAACTTCCCCATCTCTACCTCACCCCTTATACCCTCAATACCTCTGGAACTATGGCACCACATTCTGGAAATATAAGGCACCATTATACCTGAACAGTGGCACCATTATACCTGAACAGTGGCACCATTATATCTGAACAGTGGCACCATTATATCTGAACAGTGGCACTATTATATCTGAACAGTGGCAACTATTATATTCGAACAGTGGCACCATTATATCTGGAACAGTGGCACCATTATATCTGAACAGTGGCACCATTATATTCGAACAGTGGTACCATTATACCTGAACAATGTGGCACTATTAAATTCAAGGGTGTGGCCAGAGAGGCGCCATCACCTTAGCCTTTAGATAACTAGGTGAACAATTATTAGGTGGTGCATTAACGACATCCTGCACGTGGTAGTAGTAAGGGGGCAGGGGGAAATGAGGGGGAAGGGGAGAGAAGGAGAAGAAGAGGGAAGAGGGAAGGGGGAGGGGAGGGGAGGGGAGGGAGGGGAGGGAAATGAGAGGGAGGAAAGGGAGGGGGAAATGAGGGACCGATGAGGGGGAGAAGAAAATGAAGGAGTGTGAAGGAAGGAGGTGAGGGGAATGAGGTAAGGAGGTAGAGAAGGAAGATAAAGGAGAAGGAAGAGAATATAAGAGAAGAGAATTTACGTTGCCGGGAGTAGATAAGGAGGAGGAAAAAGTGTGCTCCCGTCCAGCCGTTACTTGTAGACACACACACACACACACACACACACACACACACACACACACACACACACACACACACACACACACACACACACACACACACACACACACACACACACACACACACACACACACACACACACACACACACACACACACACACACACACACACACACACACACACACACACACACACACACACACACTTGAGAGAAGAGAACTTGCAGTGAACTTTTCGAGACAGCAGATGGTGCAGGTAAGGTCAGGTCAGAATAGGTCAGGTCAGGTCAGGTAAGGTAAGAGAAGGTGAGGTGAGGTGAGGTAAGGTAAAGTAAGGTAAGGTAAGGTAAGGTAAGGTAAAGGTAAGGTAAAGGTAAGGTGATGTAAGGTAAGGTAAGGTAAGGTAAAGGTAAGGTAAGGTAAGGTAAGGTGATGTAAGGTAAGGTAAGGCAGCTGGAGACACCAACCACTAAGATCCATCAGGTGGTCTAGGGGTCACAGCCTTATACCGGATATTGAAGTCACTGTGTGATGGATCTGGGGTGTGGGGGGAGGTGCTGGGGGTTGGGGAGGTGCGGGAGGGAGGGATGTGCCAGCCTTTCCTCCTTTTCCCTCCTTTCTAACTCCCCTATCAGGTTCTCCTTCTCCTCCCCTTCTTCCCCATCTCCTCTTCCTCCTCCTCTCCCCCCTCTACTAGCTCCTCTTCTTCTATCTACTCCTCTCTCTCCTTCTGGCTGCTCCTCCTCCTCTCCTAACCCCCTCTTTTCCTCCTCCTCTCCTCCACCACCTCTTCTTCCCCCTCCTCCTCTCCCTACCTCTTCCTCTTCCCCATTGTCTCATCTCACCAGAATCCCCTCCTCTAACCACCTCCCCTTCCTCCTCCTCCTCTCCTAACCACCTCCCCTTCCTCCTCCTCCTCTCCTAACCACCTCCTTCCTCCTCATCCTCTTCTAACCACCTCCCACCCCTCTTTTTCCTCCTCCTCTCCTCCACCACCCTTCTTCCCCCCCTCCTCCTCTCTCCCCTACCTCTTCCTCTTCCCATTAACTCTCTGTCTCAGAATCTTGTACAGCACCTCCATTTATTTCCCGTCCTACCCTGATACTGTCCCCCCCTCCCTTTCTTCCTGGATCGTGTACAAGAAACAGCTTAGTTCTTTCTTATCTATACTGAGTCTCCTTCTATCTCTATCTCTCTCTCTCTCTCTCTCTCTCTCTCTCTCTCTCACGTCCAGGGAAACAACGTAAAGTTCTGGCCGTCTGGGAGGTTTAAATTACATTGTTTTTATATCGTGGGTCACACCAGCTTGGCCCGGGAAACACTTACGGGAGATAATAACTGCTCTAAGTGCTTCAACACACACACACACACACACACGGGTGTAATTATGAGGCAAGAGGGGAGGTGTGTGTGTGTGTGTGTGTGTGTGTGTGTGTGTGTGTGTGAAGAAAACACCTCAATAAAAACTAGACGAGCGACTTTGATCAAACTCTGTGGTTGGTTCTTGACTGAAATAACAACCACAACAACAACAATAACAACAACAACCATAATAACAACAACAACAACAACCACAACAACAACAATAACAACCACAACAATAACAACCACAACAACAACAACAACAACAACCACAGCAATAACAACCACAACAATAACAACCACAACAACAACCACAGCAATAACAACCACAACAATAACAACAACAACCATAATAACAACAACCACAACAACAACCACAACAACAACAACCACAACAACAACCACAACAATAACAACAACAACAACAACCACAACAATAACAACCACAACACAAGAAAGGTCAAAGCCTCTATTAAAAATCACACACTTTGACCTCTAATAACTTTTCTTAAGGTCGGGATGAGAACTAACTATAATTTTCATCTAATCCACCTCATCCACTTACCACCTTACATCCAATCCACCTCATCCACTTACCACCTTACATCCAATCCACCTCATCCACTTACCACCTTACATCCAATCCACCTCATCCACTTACTACCTTACATCCAACCCACCTCATTCACTTACCACCTTCCATCAATCCCTCATCCACCCACCTTACATCAATCCACCTCATCCACTTACCACCTTACATCCAATCCACCTCATCCACTTACCACCCATCAACCCACCTCATGCACTTACCACTTCCCATCCAATCACCTCATCCACTTACCACCTTACATCCAATCCACCTCATCCAACTTAACACCCATCCACCGTTTTTTTTTAATCCTGACGTTAATATTTCAGACAATCACCATAACCATTATCCACACACACAGACAGACAGACAGCGACAGACAGACAGACAGACAGATGTTTCCGGCGAGTCAGGGAGGGGGAGGAGGGAGGAAGTGGGGGGAGAGTAGGGCGGAGGGAGGAATAATATGTGGATTTATTCCTTTAAATTATCATAATAATTTTCCTCCCTTCTCCTTTCCTTCTTCTTTCTTTCCCATCCTCCTTCTCTTCATTCTCTCCCCATCACTTCCTCTCACCCTTCCATCGCTCCTCTATCTTACTCTCCTCTCCCCCTTCCGTTTTCACCTCCCCATCCTCCTCCTCTCCCTTTCCTTTCTTCTCCCCATCACCACCCACCTGGAACACACCCCATCCTCCTCTCCCCTTCCATCACCTCCACTCCCTTTTCCAGCCTCCTCCCCTCCCATCACCCAGCCGAGCCACCCATCGTCCTCCTCCCCATCACCACCCTAGTCAGAACACCCCATCGTCCTCCCCTCCCATCACCACCTAGTCAGAACATCCCATCCTCCTCCTCTCCCCTTCCATCACCTCCACTCCCCTTTTCCAGCCTCCTCCTCTCCCCCATCACCACCCAGCCAGAACACCCTATCGTCCTCCCCTCCCCATCATCACCCAGCCAGAACACCCCATCGTCCTCCTCCCCTCCCCATCACCACCTGTGGAACACCCATCGTCCTCCTCCCCATCATCACCCAGCCAGAACACCCCATCGTCCTCCCTCCCCATCACCACCTAGTCAGAACACCCCATCGTCCTCCTCCCCATCATCACCCAGCAGAACACCCATCGTCCTCCCCTCCCCATCATCACCCAGCCAGAACACCCCCATCGTCCTCCTCCTCCCCCATCACCACCTAGTCAGAACACCCATCGTCCTCCCTCCCCATCATCACCCAACCAGACACCCCATCACACACATCTCGCCCAACACACAGTAAACCTTCATCACCCCCATACCGGGCCCACACGCCCCTCTCCTCCCCTACTTTCATTTTCTCTCTCAATTCCTCATCCTCTCCTCTTCTCTCCCTCTATCTCCTCTCCCTCCCTCTCCTTTATCTCTCCCTACCCCTCATTTCTTTTCCCCTCATCTCCTCCCCCCCTCCTCACCTTACTTTCCCCACCCACTCACCTTCCTCTCCCCTACCTCCCAGACCCTAATTACCCCCCCCACACACCCCATCTCCCCCACCTCGGCTCCCCAAAGCACGTGCCCCAAGT
Source organism: Homarus americanus (assembly GCF_018991925.1). Taxonomy (NCBI): domain Eukaryota; kingdom Metazoa; phylum Arthropoda; class Malacostraca; order Decapoda; family Nephropidae; genus Homarus; species Homarus americanus. The sequence goes on from NW_024728267.1 coordinate 17,819, forward strand.
CGAAGGTGATAATCATTCACTAATTGTTACTGCTGCACCAATTTGGGGTAGTGTTGTTTGTTGGGATGTTGTGGGCGTGTGGGGGAGAAAGGGGATGGGGAGGGGAGATGGGAAGGGGAGACAGAGAGTGAGCGGTGGGAAGATGACTCATGGAAAGGGGCGTGGTGAATGGATTCGCGGGAAGGAAGAGAAGGGAGAGAAAGGGGGGGAGAGGGGAGATAAGAAAGGGGAGATAAAAATGAGATGTTAAAGGTAAAATAAACAACTCTAAGAAAACGAGTCCTGATTTTAACCCCAAACTAATAAAATTCTACATCGTCATCTGATTTCCTACCTTCCTCTTCCTCATTTTTCTTCTTTCCTTCCTTCCTTCCTTGGGTCACTTAGGGCAACTGGACGAAGACCCTACCACACATACATACACACACACACATACACACACACACACACACATACAGCACTTAACAACACTGACTGATTCACGGCTCCATAGCGACCCATCACAAGTCACTTCCGCATACCAAAACACACGCACACATACCGCTACATACACACACGCACACATACACATTCCATTACCACTATACAGACACACACACAAACACACACACATCATGAACACGTATAGTCAGTCAACAACCACAACAAACACACAGACAGTCAACAACAACAGGTTTATCCATCACCTTCCCACGATTACCTGTATGACGTCACGGGTCTGGGTGAGTCAAGTTACCAGGAGCAACCATGGTGATCAAATGAGAGCTAACCTAACCCTACCCAATCTAACCTAACCTAACCCAATCTAACTTAACCTAACCTAACCTAACCTAACCCAATCCAATCCTTAATCCAACGTAATCCAATCTACCCTCTTTAAACTCAATTCAGTTTGTTATGATTGTACTTAATCCGCCCTAATCCAATCTAGAGTTAATCCGTCTTTACTTAATCAGGCCTCAATCAGTTCCTAACTAATCTGTGTATCCAATCCAATCTATTCCAGCCTTAACCTAACCTAACCTGACAACTAACCTAAACTAACCTACCTAGGCATTGTGGGTTGAAGGAAAGCAATTAGCGAAGCCCAGGGGAGATTAACGCCTTGGAGAGAGGAGGAAGGAAGGAAGGAAGGAAGGAAGGAAGGAAGGAAGGAAGGAAGGGAGAGGAAGGAGGAGGGAGGAAGGAGGGAGGGAGGAGGAGGAGGACACGCTTCATCTCTCCTACAAATTGAACGTCTGTTAAACCCGGGTGATGTAATACTTTGATCCCTACGGCTAAACGCCCACCCACGCCCATATGTTGATGCCCCTTGCCACCCACGTCACGTCTCTTATATTCCTGTTCAGTTACCACGCCTACACGCCCCAACCACGCCACGCCTCCTGGGAACTAACACCCATACACGCCCATGTTTCACTGGCTTTTTTGTTAGCTTATACCTACACGCCCACGCCCTACCCGAGCCTCTAGCATACTAACACGCCTACACGCCCACTCTTTCCACGCCATTATCCTTCTTCCCCACGCCCATGCACAACCCTCTCAAAGACTTCACCCTCACCCTACTCACGCCCACGCCACCACCATCCTCCTCACGCCCACGCCCGCCCTGATGGCTGTGAAGGGCATCTCCTCCTCACCGCGTCCACTCACAAGACCTTATTAGTCGAGACTTGAAAAACATCATCTGACCCACACACACACACACACACACACACACACACACACACACACACACACACACACACACACACACACACACACACACACACACACACACACACACAGCTACCTACCTTCCACGCTGAGTACCTCTACCTGTGTGACTCCTTACCGTGGGACGAAACAAAACAGTGGATTAGAATCTTTCAATAAGTTTACCTGTATAATATAGATAGAAACGTTTATTATTATAATCATCATCATCATACATCATCATCATCATCATCATCATCATCACTACATCATCATCTATCATCATCATCATTATTATTAAAACTATGTGCCCGCCTACACACTACGGCCGGCACTGTACTTGACCAACTTCACTTCCCCAAATAGTCAAGTCAGGAGCCCATTTCCAGCTGGATGGACTGAGAGGGCCCTGAATAGAACCAGCGACCCAGTGTGACATGTGTGTGTGATGCGTGACGGTGTTTGCGACATGATTGGTGAACGGCAAAGTCACCTCAAAGATGCAATTAAACATGTGGGTTGTGTTAGGGGTGGGGTGGGGGGGTGGGGTGGGGAGGGTGGGGAGGAGGAGGTGAAAGGTGAGGGAGGGATGGGGGGACGGATTGAGAGAGCCAGACAGGGAGAAGGGTGGACAGGAGGTAAGGGAGAGAGGGAGGAAGGTGGAATGGGAGGAGGTAGGAAAACTAGACAGGGGGAAGGAAGGAGAGAGAAAGGGAGAGGGAAAGTAAGGAGGTAGAGGGGAGAGAGGGGAGGTAGGGGCCTTAATAGTACAGCTAGGACGTGAGGATTCCTGAGGACATCAGAACACACACACACACACACACCACACACACACAAGATGGTGTGACTCAATTTCACACACCATCCAGTATTTATCTATATTTTCTTTTCTTTATCATCTTCTTTGTCTGATTTTGTTATGAGACACACACACACACACACACACACACACACACGCGCGCACACACACTCGTGAACGTATCGAGGCTGAACCAGACCAATGGTGCGTTTGATCCTATCTCAGTCCGAATTACTTCACGCGTTGCAACCCTCCACTCACCCTTCCTTCCACGACCCTCCCTCCCTCCACGACCTCTCCCTCCTTTCCTCCCTTTACGACTCCTTCCCCCTCCCCTTTTACGACTCTCTTCCCTTCCTCCTCTTTGACGACTCTCCTCCACTATCCCACCCCCCCTTCGTTCCCTTCGACTTTCTCCTCCTTCCCTCCATGACGCTCCTTCCTTCCTTCTCCTCTGACCTCCTCTCCCTCCTTCCCTCCTTTCACGATTCTCTCTCCTTCCACGACTCCCTCCCTCCTCTCTCCCTGAAGGTGGGGAAAAGATAGAGATAAGAAAATGGAGAAGGGGAGAGAGAGAGACATGATGGAAAAGGAGGGAAGGGAGAGGGACAGATGGAGAAGCAGGGAAGGGAGAGAGACAGATGAGAAGCAGGGAAGGGAGAAAGACAGATGGAGAAACAGGGAAGTGAGAGAAAGATAGAGGGAGGAGGAGGAAAAGGAGGGAAAGACAGAGGGAGAAGGAGGGAAGGAAGAGAGAGATAGCAACAGACATAGAAACAGAAGCCCCCCCACACACAGACAGGGCCGGCAAGGAGTCTGATCCAGCGCCCTGTACCCTCCCCTGACAAAGGCATCAGCATTAAAATATTCCCGAGTCTTTTTACTTGACTGAAGAGCACGACGAAAATATACCCTGGGCATTTAGGTGCTGGGCGAGGGGGGGGGGGAGGGAGTGGAGGGGGGTGAAGGTGAGAGGGTGAAGATAAGGTGAGAGGGGCGAAGGTGAGGGTGAGAGGTGTGAGGTGTGTGCAACAAAGGGCAACATTGCAAAGAAAGTTAAAGGCGACAATGGCCTCTGCAACTGGATATGGATGATTGAACAACTTATTAAAACATTTGAACTTGAAAGAACTATGACGGTATGTACGAACACACACACACACACACACACACACACACACACACACACACACACACACACACACACACACACACACACACTCACTAATAATAATAATAACAGTAGTAGTAACAAGAATAACAACAATAATAATAATAATAATAATAATAATAATAATAAATAATAATAATAATAATAATAATAATAATAATAAAAATATAATAATAACAATGATAATAACAATAATAATAATAACAATAATAATATATCAATAACAAAATAAAATATCAATAACAACTAAACAATAATAACAGTAGTGTAAGGGGAACACAATGAACGGTGGGTGTGAGGGCGGGGTCGTGTAATGGTTCACAACTTGTGGGTCACCCACCCGGAGATGACCTGTGTCTTCAACTGTTCATATTGCTGCCCTGCCCTGCTGCCTCACTCTGGCCTTCCCTCTTCCTGCTGCCTCCCCCTCCTCCCTCCTTCCTCACCCTCTGCTGCTGCCTTCCCTCCTGCCTGCCTTCCTCCTCCTGCTGCCTCCCCCTCCCTCCTTCTGCCTCCCCTCCTCCTCCTCCCTCCTCTCTGCTACTCGCCCGCCTCCCACAAGGTCTAGCCTCCTCTTCCTCCTCCCCTTCGCCGCCTCGCCTCCCACGCATTCTCACCCTGCCTCCTCCCTCTCCCTCCCCTTTGTCATTACCTCTCCTGAACAGATCTGATAACCTCTCTCTCTTCCTATCATCCCCTCCTTTTCTTCCCTCGTTATTTCCTCTCCCTCTCAATCCTTCTCCCAGTCCCCCCTCTCTCTCTTCTCAATCCTCTCCCAGCCCCCTTCTCTCTCTCTCCAATCCTCTCCCAGTCCCCCCTCTCTCTCATCCCTCTCTCCACCCCCTCTCTCTCTCAATCCCTCTCCCAGCCCCCTCTCTCTCTCTCAATCCCTCCTCCCCTCTCTTCAACTCTCTCCACCCTCCATAAGTCGACAGGAAATAAACCCAAATACCAACCCCAAAATTCCCACACCGACCTCATCTATTTTCCCCTGCCAACCCAAGTGAACGGTTCAATTTTGACCTGTCTCTTATTTTGAGATACATACGACAAGAGAGACCCGTTGTGAGACCTGTACTAACAAGAGAGACCTTAGTGAGACCCGTACTAAGAGAGACCCGTTAGTGAGACCTGTACTACTACATAGAATCTGTTAGTGAGACCTGTACTAACAAGAGAGACCTGTTAGTGAGATCCGTGCTAACAAGTGAGAGACCCGTTAGTGAGACCCGTACTACCAAGGAGGAGAGACCCGTTAGTGAGACCTGTACTAACAAGAGAGACCTGTTAGTGAGACCGTACTAACAAGAGAGAGACTCTGTTAGTGAGACCCGTACTAACAAGAGAGAGACCTGTTAGTGAGACCTGTTAGTGAGACCTGTACTAACAAGAGAGAGACCTGTTAGTGAGACCCGTACTAACAAGAGAGACCCGTTAGTGACCTGTACTAACAAAGAGAGACCCTGTTAGTGAGACCCGTACTAACAAGAGAGATCCGTTAGTGAGACCTGCACTAACAAGAGAGAGACCATAGTGAGACCTACTAACAAGAGAGAGATCCGTTAGTGAGACCTGTACTAACAAGAGAGACCCGTTAGTGAGACCTGTACTAACAAGAGAGAGACCCGTTAGTGAGACCCGTACTGACAAGAGAGAGACCTGTTAGTGAGACCCTGTACTGACAAGAGACCTGTACTGACAAGAGAGACCTATGCTTCTAAATCTCAAGTTCTCTCACGGAGTTCTTGGGCTGTGGTAGAACAGAGAGATAAAGGAATGGAGGTCAGGAGAGGGGAGGAGGAGGAGGAGGAGGGAGGAGGAGGAGGAGGAGGGAGGAGGAGGAGGAGGAGGAGGAGGAGGAAGAGAGGAGGAGGAGGGAAGATAGGGAGGAGGAGGAGGAGGAAGACAGGAGGAGGAAGATGATAATAGTTGCAAGTTAACTAGTTGAAAATGAGAAGTCATGCATAAATTACACATTGCAGGTTGAAATGTCTCTCTCTCTCTCTCTCTTTCTCTCTCTCTCACAGGAAAGTCAGAGATGAGAGGGGTAAGAAAGGGGGGAAGGAGGAGGTAAGGAGAGGACGATGAGAAAGGGAGAAAGAATAGAGAAACGAGAGAGGGGAGAGAGAAGGAGGGGAGAGAAACAGAGAGGGGAGGAGGGAGAGGAGAGAGGGGAGAATCCAGCAGGGGCCTTGTTCACCACTGTAGTTGAGGTGTTTGTGTCAAGGAGAACCACCTTTATAATTCAGAGAGAGAGAGAGAGAGAGAGAGAGAGAGAGAGAGAGAGAAGAGTCATCAAGGTACACATCCTAGAGAAACAATAGTAATTAATATTCGTCTGGGCTGCAAGGTGAGAGGTAAACACTGCAATAACTATATAAGACTCTCTCTCTCTCTACCACAGGAGAGAGAGAAAGAGAGGAGATAAAAAGAAAGAGGGAATAGGAAGAAAGATGAGGAGAGGGAGGGATAGAAAGAAGGAAGCGAGAAGAGATGGAGAAGAAAGGGGGGTAGGGGAAGGGGAGGTAGGGGGAAGGGGGAAGGAGGGAGAGAAGAGCTCCAAACACACCTGTAAACATGTTCTCTACCTGTGTGTGTGTGTGTGTGTGTGTGTGTGTGTATGTGTGTGTGTATTTCTTGCTCTTTTCTCCTCCCCTTCCTCACCCGACCCTATTCCTCTTTCCACCCTTCCCTTCTCCCCTTTACTGCCCCTCTCCTCTCTCCTCTCCTCATAGCACCCTCTCCAACCACCTCACCACGAATTAGCGATAGATTAAGCCTCTCATTTTCCCCTCACAACCCTCACTTTACAAGCTTGTCCCTCACCCCCTACCTCACTCCTCCTCTCACCCCTACCCCCTCACCCTCCCTCCCCTCACCCCTACCTCCCCCACCCCCCTCATCCCACCCCCTTTAAATGACCCACCCCTCCCTCCCCCACCCACACAATACGGAATAATAGGAATCGAATGGAACGTCGGAATGGTATGGTAGACGTAAATACGCATTTCTACGCATTTACGTCAGCTGATCGTACACCCCTTGTTTATGCTGGTTTTATAGTCTTCGTACACTAAGAGCGCTTCTGATTAGCCAGATCAAAATCGCTTGTACTGGGGAAAAAATACTATTGGATGATCATACTAGGAAAAAAAATAGTATTGGTTCTCTACACACACACAACACACACACACACACACACACACACACACACACACACACACACACACACCAACCCACCCACACACACACACACACACACTAACCCCCAACACACACAAATATTAAAATTATTAAATATTTCAATAAGTAAATTTCTTCAATAGGTTAGGTTAGATCAGGTTTGTTTAGGTTAGGTTAGGTCAGGTTAGATTAGGTCAGGTTCGGTTTGTTTACGCTAGGTTAGGTTGGATAGGTTACAAATGAAAAAAAAAAATATTCTCAATTTCATTTCAAATTCAGTTCAGTTCTAAATTAAATTCCCAAGTTCTACTCATTGCACGAACAAGAGAGGTGGAGTGTCACTTTGTTGCCCCCGGTGTCATGGCACTCTGGGAGGAGGAGAGCCCCCCCAACGTGAGAGAAATACCGTGGTGTCACTTTAAAATTCTGTCAGAGGGGTAAAGGTATCATATTGTCATTATAGTGTCATATCGTGTCATAAGAGTGTCATATAGTGTCATAAGAGTGTCATATAGTGTCATGTCATAAAGTGTCATAAGAATGCCATATAGTGTCATAAGTGTCATAACAGCGTCATTTACAGTAGTTTCAAGTGTCATAAATGTCATAAGTATATAATATAAAGGTGTCACATAGTTCCCCAAGTGTCATATGTCAACATACACGGTGTAACATGACTAACGAGCAGTAGAGTACATCACCCCTGACACTAACTACAGCAACAAGTTAATTGCCAATCTAACTACAGCACCGGGAGTTTGGATAGTTAGCGATGTTATAATAATGACGCAGTGGTGAGGGTACAGTGGTGAGGGTACAGTTGCCGGTACAGCACATGAGGTTACAGTAATATCCACATGGCAACAGTATTGTAGTTGGTTCCTTAACAAACACACACACACACACACACACACACACACACACACACACACACACACACACACACACAGCATCATCATAAGCCCGCCAGCGCCGTATAGGGGTGCACTAGGAACACAGGTGGGAGATGCCTTGACCTCCACCCAAACTATCGTACCGTAATGAAGGTTGGGACAGCAAGTATAACACGTCATTACGTCGTTAGCCAATCAAAATGAAGTCATGATGTCAGAAGAGGGGTGACGTCAGAAGGGAAGTGACGTCAGAGGGGAAGTGACGTCAACGGGTAAACCCATAAGACATGAGGGAGATGGGGAACTGGAGGAGGCGGTGACGAGGGTGAAGGAAATAGCAGGTGAGGGTGGACACGTTAATGAGGGAGGGAGGAAGGGAGGGTAGGGGGAGGTAGGGAGGGAGGTAAGGGAGGGAATAGGGTGGAAGGCAAGGCGTCGGGCTATAAGGTAGGAAGAGAATATTGTCAGGGAGGGAAGGAGTGTTGTCAGGGAGGGAAGGAGTGGTGTCAGGGAGGGAAGGAGTGGTGTCAGGGAGGGAAGGAGTGGTGTCAGGAGGAAGAGGAGGGAGGTATTGCTCCTCCCAACAACCACCACCACCAACAACCACCACCAACAACCACCACCACCACCACCAACAACAACAACAACAACAACAACAACAACAACAACAACCACCACCACCACCAACAACAACAACCACCCCCCTCCCCCATCACTTCTCTAAACAAACTCCTAATCACCCAACCTAATTACCACTATTATTATAAAACTACTAAATCACCTCATTAGCGTAGTTGTCACCTGATAATAATAATTCTTTCAGGTGAGGGTAAAAAAAAATGGTCTCCTGTAACCAGTTCACAAACTACCTAACTACCTCATTACTATGCATGCTAACCGTCTGTAGGTTAGTGTCGTGGCGGTACAGTACAGCAAGGATTACAGCAGTGTCTATCTATCTATTAAGGGTTACAGCAGCCTCTATCTATTTTATACCAAGATTACAGCTCTATCTATCTATCTATCTATCTATCCGCTACAAAACGAGAATGATCAACAGGTTATTACAGGTACAGAGTTAAGAGGCTGTAACGCAATGAAGGGCACACACCTGTATACCTGTGTGAGAGAGAGAGAGAGAGAGAGAGAGAGAGATTCAGTAAAATCATCATACAAATATACATATTCAGTATGTATATAAACAATACAACTATACAGTACAAGATACAGACATCACAACCCAGGTATACAATGTAACTAGACAGCCCAGGTATACAATGTAACTAGACAGCACAGGTATACAATGTAACTAGACAGCACAGGTATACAATGTAACTAACTAGACAGCCTAGGTATACAATGTAACTAACTAGACAGCACAGGTATACAATGTAACTAACTAGACAGCCTAGGTATACAATGTAACTAGACAGCACAGGTATACAATGTAACTAACTAGACAGCCCAGGTATACAATGTAACTAACTAGACAGCCCAGGTATACAATGTAACTAGACAGCCCAGGTATACAATGTAACTAGACAGCATAGGTATACAATGTAACTAACTAGACAGCCTAGGTATACAATGTAACTAACTAGACAGCCTAGGTATACAATGTAACTAACTAGACAGCTTAGGTATACAATGTAACTAACTAGACAGCCCAGGTATACAATGTAACTAGACAGCCCAGGTATACAATGTAACTAGACAGCACAGGTATAAAATGTAACTAAACAGCCCAGGTATACAATGTAACTAACTAGACAACCCAGGTATATAATGAAAGGCAAGTTTATTTTCTACGTTGTTTTACCTGAAGGAACTCTCGTGGCCAAGGGAGAGAGAGTCGCCCTACAATAACAGAAGGTAAAAGTTCCTAGTGGTGTAAAAAACCTTCAGACAGACACCTCTTTACCTGCCTCTCGTGTTATAGGCCATCTGATGCCACCTGAGCCCCCTCTATTGGCTTCCGATCCTTCGGTTTTTACGGCCCGGTAACTACGGCTTTTATACGTAGTCTCAATGCAGAAATGGAGGGGGGGGGAGGGTGGGTGGGAGAGGGTAAGGAGGGGGAGAGTGGAAGGGGAGAGGTGGTCCTTGGCCTGGTCCGTTTCTTCCTCCTGCCCCTTACATCATCAAGGTCAACCCCCTCCTCGTCCCCTTCACCCTGCGGTAAACACCTCGTCATAAAAGACAACACCGCCATTATTCACCTGACAATACTCCGTTATGCAAATGAGATGACGTCACTTCCCCCACACACACACACACGTTGTTCAACTCGTCCACGACAGCATCACCTTCATGTTGCAGCAGTGGTGGAGGAGTGAGTGAGTACCATTGCCCTTCACACCCCTTCTCCAGGTGGGTCAATGATTCACTGTAATCAGATGGATATGGTGTAGTGGTGGTGGGAGTGTTACATCTGTCCTCCCCCCATTAGAAGGAGGAGAGAAGGAAGGTACATACGGAAATAAGAGATAGACGGGAAGAAAGGAGGGAAGGAAAGTAGAGAATACGTGAGGAAAAGAAGAAGGAAGGGAAGGAAGGAAGGAAGGAAGGAAGGGGAGTGAAGGAAGGAAGGAAGATGATGAGGTGTAACAAGACGGGACACAAGACACACGGTAGGGGGTTTAAACCAGAATAAGAACCTCGTCCCGGCCGTCCCTGCCCGATTTACCCCTTCCCTTCCCTCTCCCTCCTTCCCCAGTACTTACCCACCTCCCTGCCCCCCCACCAGTTCTGTTACGCGCACACACACACACACACACACACACACACACACACACACACACACACACACACACACCTTCCTGTTTTCAGAAGTAATTCTTGACCACTCGTGTAAACAACAAGACACAACAACACAGGAGCCATTGGCACTCTCTGAACTCTCCTGGCGGGTACCCCATTGTTGGCACCCTGCCCCCTCCTCCTACACCCTGTTTACCCCTGCCCCACACCATGCCATCCCCTCCCCCTACACCCTACAGCAGGTACCACACCTTTGGCACTCTCGTCATTACTGGGGCGTGGCAGCGAGTGTCAAGTGTTCATGCCCAGCCACAGGTAATCAACATGACCTTGGTGACAGAGTGACTGGTGGTGGCACACTCTCCTGACACTCTCAACACTGGCACTATGAGGCGGTAGTAGCGTTGGCACCCGTCACCATAAATGATTCTCGGTAGCAGTTTTAGCACGGGTACAAGCGGCGGCACCCCTGACCCTCTTAACACGTGACAATGGTACAGCTAAGAGAGACAGATACGACCACCTGTGTCACTGGCAAAAATAGTTAAGTGTATTTATCTAGCATCAAATAACAGTCATCCCGCAATGTACGACAACACATTATGGCACTTAAGTTCAATATTAATAATGACAAAGCACTAAAACGGCCCTCTGGCACTGTATAGGGGTGTGTGACACTATAAAGAGGCACTAAAACGATTTTCTGGCATTATAGGCACTGTATAAGCGTGTGTGGCACAAAATAGAGGCACTAAAACGGCCCTCTGGCACTGTATAGGGGTGTGTGGCACTATATAGAGGCACTAAACGATCCCCTGGCACTATAGGCACTGCATAGGGGTGTGTGCACTCTAGGCACTGTGTAGGGGTACCTGTATGGCTTTATAGAGAGGGGCCCCAAACATGCCTATACAAGCCCTCTATACATACTTCACACACACACACGAAGACACACCTGACACAGTAACACACAGGCTCCTCCACACCTGACTGATAAAGACGTGACAGTTAGGTTTCTCTTCGCTGACTCACTCCCAGACAACGCCCCCCCTCCCCTCCACTCCCCTCCCCTTCCCCCATCACTCATCAAGCCTCCCCCTCCTCACAACCCCCTCCCCATCCATCCATCCACACCCCTTCCTCTCCTCTCTCCCCACTCACAAAACCACATCCTCCACCCCGTCTTCCCCCTCCATCCCCTCACAGAAAAACCTCCCCCCTCCATCTACTCCCTTTACCTCCCCTCCTTACTTCACCCCCTTGATTTTCTCCCTCTGTCTTCCTTCTTCCCTTCCTTCTTTCCCATCATTTTCTCTCTTCTTTTCTTCTCGGTCTTCCTTCTTCCATTTCATTCCTTCCTTCATCTACCTCACACCTCTTCTTTTGTTCATTCCTTCTTTCCTCTCACACGTTTTTCATCATTCCCTTCTTCCCTTCTTTCTTTCTTTCCTTCTCTCACGCTTCTTATCTCTATTCCCCCTAACGTAACTCCTCTTCCTTATCTCTTCCATACTTCCTACCTCCATTTCTTCCTTACCTCCCCCTCCCTCCTACACACTAGACACACACCCCCACTACACCACCTCCTACCCCCTACCCCCTCCTTCTCTCTCACCTGTAATTACCAAGTTACACCGTATACCACCAACCTCCCTCTACACCCCCTCCTTTACCCCCTCCCTCATCCCCTCCCCTACACCAACGGGAGACACTGAGATAAAATACACACTAAATTTTATCTCCCAGTTGTCTTTACGTTATAGCGAGGTGTTCGTTATATAGTGCAGGTCGGTATAGAGAGGTTATGGAGAAGCATCATTGGCCTATATTTTGAAGTGTCTGAGTCAAGAGTTGGTGGAGTGTTGGGATGTGTCTGTCTGTCAGATGGATCTCTCGTCTCTTGTTTTGTTTCTGTCTCTCTCTATAATAATAATAATAATAATAATAATAATAATAATAATAATAATAACATTGGGGTCAAGACAGTGATAAACTCGTATTGTTGTTCTTCAATCATACCAAAAGGTGCAACTGGTGTGTGTGTGTGTGTGTGTGTGTTCTTAAATAAGTGGGATGTGTATGTAAGGACTTTCATTCATACATACGCAAGCAGACCTCGGCTCACTACCACACAATACACTTATTAGGTTAAATTTGAATATATACATCGACAATGTGGCATAAAATACATATGTATACCGGGAACTGTGAGAAAATGTATGTTTTCACCTCACACACACACACACACACACACACACACACACACACACACACCCACACCTACCTATGAACGCATATGTACACTTCACAACTACACCCAATAATACACACGGGTCATTTGGCCTGTACGCTTATGTATATTCCTTACACACACATCACCCACACACACCTGGAGTCTCTCTACCTCCTGACCTCACAGGTGTTAGCATTCCCACACCACCACCTTCTGCCCTCACCTCTTTTACCCCTCATCTTTCATATCTCCCTCCTTTTCTCCATCTCCTCCCTGTCCATTTCCCTTCCCTGCCTTTCCCCAACCCTCCTTCTTTCCCCAACCCCTCCTTCTTCCCCCAACCCCTCCCTTCTTCCCCATCCCCTTCATCCCCCATCCCCTTCACATCCCCATCTCCTCCTCCCCTACCCCCCCAATTCCCCTCCCCAACAACTATCCCTTCTTCCATACCCTCCCTCTCTCCCCAGCCTACCTCCCACACCACCTTTCTACCCCCCCCCTCTCCCCTCCCCTCCCTCCCTCCCCAAACGAGACATTTCCCCATACACAAAATACCAAACTAATTTCCTGTTCACTAAAGGTACAAAAAAAATTCTCAAGTACGTATACAAAAATTCCGGACAAATTCCCATGTATTTTTTGTTTGTTTTTGTTTTTTTACAAATTTAAAGACCTCGGTTAAATAAAATGCCAGAGCAATATCCGGTTATACGAAGGAGAGGCCATCGGATAACTAAAACCGGTTAAGATTAAAACGCCGTTTAACACTATCCGCCAGTCAATTGGTTTCCGGGTTTTACTGTTGGTTTTTTTTTTTTAGTTCCGGGTTTTGGTGATGTGGGTTTGAATTCCTTTATTTGGGTCTTAAAACGTTCCTACACAAAACACAGTCCCTCACCAACACAAACACAGTCCCCACCAACACAAACACAACTTCACCAACACTTCACCAGCGAGGGCGTCTCCCACCAAACATCAGCAGCAAGACGCCATTGAAAGGTTTCTGTGGCCTGTAAAATCGAACTAGGAATGGCGGAATAAACGGGGAGCAAGAGAGAGGGAGGGAGGGGGAGAGAGGAGGAGAGAGGAGGGGAAGAAGAAAGCAAGGAGGTTAGAGAGAGAGAGAGATTCTTACCCTCCCTTGTTGGTCCTAAGAAGCTCCAGTTTCTGCCCACAGACACGGCAATAAGATGCAGACGCCCTCGGATTCCTACTACCATCTGGCGACAACAAGAGATGGGGGGAGAAGGGGAGGAAGAGGAGGGGAGGAGGAGGGGGAGGAGGTGGGGAGGAGGAGGGGGAGGAGGAGGGGGAGGAGGAGGGGGGAGGAGGAGGAGGGGGGGGAGGAGGAGGGGGAAGATTTTTGTTAGATAGGCAACAGAGGAATGGAAGGGAATATGGTCTCTACTCTTCCATAGCAAATTCTTGTCCCTGTGTTTATGTACAAGATTGAACTGTTAGGTTAGGTTAGGTAATGTACACTTGTGGTTACGGCAGGTAAATACATACTTCCGCGCACTACAGTACTTATTACAGTATGATCACGCGCACACACACACACACACACACACACACACACACACACACCATTGTAGTAGTATAATGCAACACAATACTCGTAAATACTAAGCGCGCACGCAAACACATACATACATACATACATACATACATACATACATACATACATACATACACTGAAAAGGTTGCAGTATCATCGTGCAATGCAAAAAAAACAAGTTAGCATTAAGGCAGGTACTCGGCCACATAGGGTGTTGCGTCGAGAGAGAGAGAGAGAGAGAGAGAGAGAGAGAGAGAGAGAGAGAGACCCACATACAGCCCCTTAACTCTTCCTGTATCTACCACGCGTTAGGGCACACGTGTTGGGTGTCAGGTATGTGTCGGGCGCGTGTCGTTCATGTGTCAGGTGTCGTTCGTGTGTCGGACATTTATTGGGTGTCATTCATGTGTCGGGTGTCGTTCAAGCGTCGGGCAGGTGTAGGGTGTCGTTCAAGTGTCGGGCAGGTGTCAGGTGTCGGGCGCGTGTCAGGTGTCATCTGCGTGTCGGGTATCGTGTCGGTGTCGTCTGGCGTGTCGGGTGTCGTTCAAGTGTCGGGCAGGTGTCAGGTGTCGGGCGCGTGTCAGGCATTTATCGGGTGTCATTCATGTGTCAGGTGTCATTCATGTGTCGGGTATCGGGCGTGTGTCGGGTGTCGTTCATGTGTCGGGTGTCGGGCGTGTGTCGGGAGGCGTGGCCAGTTTAGTGTCGGGATGGGTGGTGGAGGTGTGAGCGAGCCGTGTGGAGGACGCCTGAGACGCGTATATAAAAGCATCAAGGCGTGTGCAAGGTCGTGGCGTGTGGAGGGGGCGTGGCGGGTGTTAGAGGCTGGCGTGTACGGAGCATATAAGACACGGGGTGAAGACAGCTGGTTGAATATGTAAGTGTATGTATGTATGTATGTATGTATAAAAATGTGAATGAGAGAGAGAGAGAGAGAGAGAGAGAGAGAGAGAGAGAGAGAGAGAGAGAGAGAGAGAGAGAGAGAGAGAGAGTATAACACTGTCTTGGGTTACAGCCACCCGTCCTTCTCCTCCCCCTCCTCAACCCTCCATCATAACACACTGTCCCCCTCCCCTCCCCCCCTCTCACGTGTTTTCATAGACTTGAGCATTCACACGCATAGTTTTACCTCGAGTGTATGTGGGTGTTCGGTTAACGTATGTGGGTGTCCGGTTAACGTATGTGGGTGTTCGGTTAACTTATGTGGGTGTTCGGTTAACGTATGTGGGTGTCCGGTTAACATATGTGGGTGTTCGGATAACTTATGTGGGTGTTCGGTTAACTTCAATACCTCGACCGCTTATAGACAGTGGCGTCACATTTCATAATAAACTCGTAAGAGAGTTTTACTGACACGTGACTGATAAACAAACTAAGTAACACATATACACAGACATGATTAAACAACATACGAATGACGTCATGAGATGCAGTTTATGACATCATCGTCGTCATCATCATCGTCATAAAGAGAAATTCCTTTATTGTACAAGTATAGGAAATAATAATATATTCATGTGATGTTATGACGTATTGATGACGTCACACATATAAATCACCCAGCATTATCAATCAACAAAACACTATTCATCACCATTCATCACCCACACATGTATCCCTTCAGTATTGATCATCAACAAATCACTAAATCACGATCAATCAATCACCCAGACCTTCAGAGCATTACACCCTCAATTCAATACACTCATTCTGTTTACAATTTATATCACCAACACGTTTCTATAGATGTAAACTTCAATGCTCCTTTTAAAAGACGTTTACTTACATCATCACTACACACACACATCATCACTACACACACACATCCATCATCACTACACACACACATCATCACTACACACACACATCACTACACATACATCATCACTACACACACACATCATCACTACACACACATCATCACTATACACACACATCATCACTACACACAAACATCATCACTACACACACACATCATCACTATACACACACATCATCACTACAAGAAATATTCCTCGAAATCACACCCAAAACTTTTTCTACCATTCTTGAAATTTTAATAGGAAAGAAATCTGTTTATATTTACACGTATTCATATTTGACACTACTGTACTCTTGACACCTGACACCATCCCAACCCACAGTTATATAGAGATTACTACAAACTTGCTACCTATGCCAAGAACATGACTTACATACAGACAGACACACAGAAATAGACATAGACACACACACACACACACACACACACACACACACACACACAGAGACATATACAGTACATTATATCTCTCTCTCTCTCTCTCTCTCTCTCTCTCTCTCTCTCATACTACTACCTACCTAAAGTGTCACCCCTACACACACACCACTACTCACCGCTATTTATGCCTCATCTCCCTCCCCAGCCTCTGCTCACCATCATAGAACACCTCATAGCCTAACTTCTTCTTCCTTAAAAACCTAACCCTAACCTGGGTAAGGGAGAGGTACTCGTTGTTACTGTGGCGACCTGTTATGTTAAGTGAGGCTGTTTGTTGTGTGTGTGTGTGTGTGTGTGTGTGTGTGTGTGAGAGAGAGAAGAGATATGGTTGGTTGGTTAGTGAGTGAGGGAAGGAAGGATAGAAGGAACGAACGAAGGAAACAAGGATGGCAGGAAAGAAAGAAGAAAGGCAAGAAGTTAGGAAGGAAGGTAGGAAAAAAAGAAGGGAGGGAGGAAGGAGGGAAATGAGGAAGGGAAAGAAAGAAGGAAAGAAGGAAGGGAAAAAAAGAAGGAAGGGAAAGAAGGAAAAGGGAAAGGAAAGAAAAGGAAAGGAAGGAAACATGGCTGACTTCAGATTACCTTCTCAACCCACGCTAAATTAATGGTGTCTAAGCTCTCTATCCTCTTAACCACGCCTCCTGGCTCACGTACGCCCAACTCGCACGCCCACACGCCCAACTCACACGCCAAGTTCACACGACTAGCGACACAAGCCCACGCACCCAATTTCCAAGCGACGAATTCCTCTTTGTGTGTGTAGAGAGAGAGAGAGAGAGAGAGAGAGAGACGGCCACCCCCATACTGGTCATCAAGCTAGGACAAATCAGTTTACTGAACACCGTCTGTTGTTTGTTGACAAATTATCTCTCTCTCTCTCTCTCTCTCTCTCTCTCTCTCTCTCTCTCTCTGCTACAACAAAGACAATCCCTCCCACTCCCTCACCGAGAAGGCAATTGCACAAGTTACTCCCAGCTTCATGGTGTATTCCTCAGCTGCAGGGAGTGTGTGTGTGTGTGTGTGTGTGTGTGTGTATGTGTGTGTGGCTGCTGTGTACCCTGG
Source organism: Homarus americanus (assembly GCF_018991925.1). Classification (NCBI taxonomy): domain Eukaryota; kingdom Metazoa; phylum Arthropoda; class Malacostraca; order Decapoda; family Nephropidae; genus Homarus; species Homarus americanus. The sequence goes on from NW_024728267.1 coordinate 35,433, forward strand.
AGTGGTGGGATGCTGCATTGTAAAGCTGTACCCAGAAGTAGTGAGATGCTGTACCCTTGATAGGAGTCATTTAATACTGTACCCAGGAGGAAGTCAAGAGGTGCAATGCTGTACCCTGGAATTCTGAGACGGATGCTGTACCCTTGAGAGACGCTGTACCCTACGTTCTCCACCACTACAGCCACATGAACTAGTCTTTGTACCGTGAGGAGGGAGGTCTTGGTAACTCCTGGGATCGATGTTAATAGAACTAGTGAGTATATTTAAATAGCCGTGTTATTAAGTCTATTGTATTGTACTTCACTCCTCAGCCGTGTACCTCTTAAACCACACAACCACCATCACTACTACCTCTTAAACCACTCAACCACCATCACTACTACCTCTTGAACCACACAACCACCATCACTATTACCTCTTAAACCACCCAACCACCATCACTACTACCTCTTAAACCACTCAACCACCATCACTACTACCTCTTAAACCACACAACCACCATCACTACTACCTCTTAAACCACCATCACTACTACCTCTTAAACCACTCAACCACCATCACTACTACCTCTCAAACCACCCAACTACCATCACTACTACCTCTTAAGTGACCTCAAGTGACCAGCATCCAAGACCGTCACAATCTTTACACCTGTCCCAAACCTCACCTCCCCCCACACACACCTTACATCTGTTAATTGACACAAAGAAACACAGGTAAATATATAACTAACCCTATCTTAAAGGTCAAAGGTCAAGAATAGTAACCCAAGGTCAAAGGTCAAGAATAAATTATACAAGATTGAAAAGTAAGTGAAATGTGGTGCGTATTGTCCGTAGATTTATATACATTCAAAACTATACCTTCTGTAAACAATAATTAAAACACTACAAACAATAAACAAACTTGTGTTTTCTCTTAAATTATAAATAAACAAGATTATAAACACAGGTATTTTACATAAGTCAATCACATCATTAACACTACCTTGATGTTACCTGTCCTAAGCTATAATAATAATCTCAAGGTATACTTAACTAATTTACAATGACTAGAGTAAAAATATGTTGGATAAAATGGCGTTTATTCTGAGACTCTGTACCCAACACACACACACACACACACACACACACACACAGTCAAGATAAGAAAACTCATCCATTACTCCAAAGCGTCAGTGTAATGTGATGCTATTTATCCTCCAGTGTGTGTCGCATCATACTTGAGAGTCCGGATTGTGATCTGCGTTCTCATAGTTGGTAAATAAACTACTTTTGTCGACCAATCAGAGACAGTATACGTTGACTAATCAGAAACAGCAAGCATCGACCAATCAAGACAGTACATTTCGACCAAGCGGAGACAGTACACGTCGACCAATCAAGAGACAGTACACATCGACCAATCAGAGTCAGCATACGTCAACCAATCAGAGAAACCACATGTCGACCAATACAGAGAACAACCACACGTCGACCAATCAACAGCAAGTCTCACATCTCAAGGAAGAGAAATCATCTTTGAGGAATCCGGATACACTGACCGCGTTCTCACAACACGTAAACAAACTGGCGATGACGAACGCTCCCCAGCACACAAGGTAAACAACAGAGAGATACAAAAGTGAGACCAGTAAAGGCGGGAGTCAACTAAGAGAGGTAATGTATCCTTGTAAGTCGTGTGGGTAATGCTGGTGTGTGTGTGTGTGTGTGTGTGTGTGTTTACTGTGTACGTATAAATGTATTTTACTTTTTTCTGTATGTATATAAGAGAGAGAGAGAGAGAGAGAGAGAGAGAGAGAGAGAGAGAGAGAGAGAGCAGCAAATTATCCGCAAAGCAAAAATTTGGGTGAATCCAGACAGGTGTATCCAATAGACCCACCAGCCGTTCACCACTAATTCTCAAGGTTGGTCCCCCACCCGCCTCCCCCCTCCTTCTCCTCCCCCCTCCACCAGCCTCCTTCTCCCCCCCCACCAGTCTCCTTCTTCTCCCCCACCAGTCTCCTCCCCCCACCAGTCTCCTCCTGCGACTTACTGGATGATTGGCCAGGAGGTGGGTAGCGTGCAGGCGGTACTAACGAGCCTGTTTGGACCGCTAAATAGGCCATGATCGGGCGGTGGCGGAGGACGAGTTACGACGACCTGCACATGGGAGGAGGAGGAGGAGGAGGTGGGAGGATTAGAGGAAGAAGGAGAAGAAAGATTAGAGGAAGAAGAGAAGGAAGGATTAGAGGAAAAGGGCAGGAGGAGGAAGAGGAGAAGGGAAGAGTAGGAGAAGAAGGGGAAGAGGAAAAAGAGGAAACGGGAGCAGCAGAAGGCGAAGACGGAGAAGAGGAAGAAAAAACAAGAGAAAGAGTAGAAAGAAGAGAAGAGAAGGAGGCTAAGCAAACACCACGACTACACACACACACACACACACACACACACACACACACACACACACACACACACTAGATTGACTATACCTTATCGGGAGTTACCAGATAATCTCAGCACAGGTAACATTAATAACAGGTTAATTAACATAAGATACCTGTATAATACCTTAATGAGTGAGGATTGGTTAAATTAGTAGTTTATAAGAGAGGCCAATTACCTCATATACATCACCTGTAGGGGAAGGAAGTGGCTTGTTAACCTGATGACTGGATAGTAATTAGGTAGTTAGTGAGTTATACCAGGAGAGAGAGAGAGAGAGAGAGAGAGAGAGAGTGAGTGTGTGTGTGTGTGTGTGTGTACTATCCTCTGCCAAGACGTTATACACACACACACACACACACACACACACACACACACACACACACACACACACACACACACACACACACACACACAGGTTCTTCATCTCGCCTAGGGTTAAATCATCCCCCCCCGAAAAAAAAATTCTACATAATTAAACGAACAGGTAGAAAAAATTATAATATACGCGGGAAATCTACTAATTAGCGCCTGTCACCTGCACAAAAAAAATTATTGAACAAAAAAACCTTGAATATATGAAAAGACAATTATGATAAAATTCCGTTTTTTTTTTCTGGGTAAAACGATTTGTTTTTTTATTATTGCAAGAGACTGGAATTCCATATCTTTTAACAGATTAAGGTTCACTCTGTCTGTCTGTCTGTCTGTCTGTCTTGTCTGTGTGTGTCTGTCTACCTGTCTGTCTGTCTCTCTTAAATATATTAAAAATCTCAAAATCTTAAAATAATGATAAAAAATTTCAATACTCCCACGTGTGTCATTACTTCTGCACCACCCTGTATGTCACACACACACACACACACACACACACACACACACACACACATTATGCTCACTTCAGGGCCTCCTAGCATTATAAAATTTCCCTCGCCACTTCACTTTCCAGGGGCTATAAGAACGACCTCATAATGCTCGCTGGGGGGGAGGGAAAGAGATAGGGGGGTTAACCTCACGTTCCTATATCCCTATTTAAACAAGAACGACCACAAAACGTTCTCAAATATCGGTCTTTTATGTCAAAATGTATTATATGAACGACCACAGATATGCTCATTCCAGAGCCACGGTTTTAGATTTCATGGTCGATCAGATTCTTAAAGATTCATACACAAACGTTTTTCCCTTAACTATATAACAAGTTTCTAGTATAATTAGTTGCCTTTTAGACCGTAATATTATTGTGGTTTTAAAATAATAATAAATATAACAGTTAAAAGCTGTTCTGACAGTTCCAGATACGAAAGGAAAAAAACTAAATAAAAAAATCCGAATCTAGGTGGAGGCGCGAAGGGAGATATGACGTCACGATGAGGGCCTCCTACACCATATTGATATTGGTGTTTTACAGCGGCTGTACAACAATTACTGTCTTGTGTTATTTTATCGGGTGGGAACAAAATTACTTCCGGTTCAATAGGGGCAAAGCTAACATCCCCTACAAGAACCTAAATTGGAAAACTTTGACAATTTAGTAGAGACGTGTATGAGGATATGTCATGGTGTGTAAATACGGGTTACATTACGGCCAGTTCCCAATATTAAAACCCTCGGGGGCGTCTACCTCGTTTGAGAGCAACCAACTTCCAATAAAACTCGCATTAAATCGGTAACATAAAGAATAATGAAGCACTTCGTATTACAAAACCAATACTGTGGAAAATACCGTTGCATAAGTGTACAATTTCGACGCTACATGACCTTCCATCTCGCGGCTGCTGTTCGTTCCCGCCGCCACAAGTACGATGGCGGGAAAATTTTTAAAACGAAAATTGTGACTAAAATTCGGAAACATTCGATATAATTTATACACGACAACGCATCATTTGAAAGGGTAACGTCGTAATAATAAATCATCTAACGGGGATATAATTCACTCGTAATGTTTTATTGATGGATTGATATATAATTAGCGAGAGGACACTGTACTGAGGTAGATAGGATCGACCATCTAGCCTCATTGTTTTACACAGGATGATCAAGGCCATGTTTATATCCAAGTAAACATGTATGTATTTATGTATGTATGTATGTATGTATTGTACAGTGAAAGTATGTATAGTATATATGTATGTGTATGTATAATTCCTC
>NW_024728267.1:42500-143425 GCF_018991925.1 Homarus americanus
GTATGACACACCCTGTATGCTTATTACACTCTGAAGGGAACCATTAGCAAATACTTGGAGAAAAAAACACCTAAAATAAATAAAACCACACACACACACACACACAATCATTAACAGTAATGCCACAACCGCAACATTACCTCCGGTCTCCCCCCCCCCCTTCCCGTGTCCCAAGCCAGGCTAATGGACCTTTCCCAGAGCTGCCTCCGTGTCCTAATATCCTGTATCTTAATGGCTGTATGTCCTTAATGTATATCGTATCCCCATGTCCAGAGTCTGGTATTGGCAACACTGTCTACCTCCACGGGTGCTGGTAACACTGTTTCACACACTTTTCCACATTCCACACCCTGTACATCCTCTCCCACATTCCACACCTACATCCTCTTCCACATGCCACACGCCCTTCCACATTCCACACCCTCTTCCACATGTCACACCCTCTTCCACATGTCACACCCTCTTCCACATGTCACACCCTCTTCCACATTCCACACCCTCTTCCACATGTCACACCCTCTTCCACATGTCACACCCTCTTCCACATGTCACACCCTCTTCCACATTCCACACCACCTCTCCACAAAGGCAGAGTTAACACTGCCTTATTGAGACTTATGCAAGACAAGTGTTGCTGTAATAATTTGAAGACTCGATCTGGCCTTTGACAACTTGTTCACGCAACTCTGTGTGTGAGAGAGAGAGAGAGAGAGAGGTGTGTGTGTGTGTGTGTGTGTGTGTGTGTGTGTGTGTGTGTGTGTGTGTTGTGTGTATGTTTATATAAAGACTCAAATAACTCACTATTTCATTATCTACGTCACAAGTACAGGTAATAACGACACAATATGTATAACACACCTCTATTTTTTTCACCCACCATTCACTGTACCCAAGTTATATTAATACCAACACCTAAATGTACACCTTCCCATCATTCCAATAATATGAATACAATTTACATAATGAATTTCTATTATTGTATTCTAATGTAGTTTATAATTTCACTGTATTTTTTTAACAGTTACATGTATACCTGTACCGTAATACTTCAGTCTTTATAATGTATCTTACTGTATTTTGTATATGTTAATAACTTATGTATTTGTTTAACTAGAATATGAGCTTAAAGACTTTAGTTGTTAAATGTCTAGTAATACTTTATAACAACAGTAGTAATTTATAACCCAAACATACATACATACATACATACATACATACATACATACATACATACATACATACATACATGCACACAAACACGGATACATACACACACACACATACCAAAAAAATACAAAATACATGAAAACAAATAAAAACAAAAACACTGGTAAATGAATAGAGGGACAGTATATATAAAATTAATTCGTTACCGTCAAAAAGTTGTCTAAATATTTGAGTGCAGTTATGGACAGAATTCCTTGAACACTAAGTAATTATCTGACCAGAGAACATGACACACATCAGGAGGGGGAGGGAGGGGTGGGAGGGGAGGAGGAGGTGTAGGGGAGGGGGAAAAGGATGAGGTAGGGAGAGGGATGGGGAGGGTAGGGAGGAAGGAAGGAGGGTAGGAGAAAAGAAGGGAGGGAAGGCCGGGAGGAGAGGGGATTAGGAGATGGGAGGGTTGAGAGGAGGGAGATAGAGAGGGTGATGCAGAGATGGGGCAGAGATTGCATAGGGAGAGATAGTGGGTGGGGAGGAGAGAGGCACTATGACGTAACCCGACAATAAAGTCCATTGGTCGTGCCTGGCAGTATTAGCTGACCGCGGCGTTAATTACAGGTACAGAAATGACACGCACTGGTTTACGGTGGCCCTTCACTCTCTCGGCGTTCACTCACTCGCTCGTTTGGAGGTTAGGTTAAGTTAGGTTCAGGTCTCGTTATGGTTAGGTTAGTTTACTTTTTTGGGTTGGGTTAGGTTAGGTAAGATGGGCTGAGGTTAAGGTTAGATAATGTTAGGTTAGGTTAGGTTAGGTTAGGTTAGGTTAGGTTACTATAATTTATCACTGCACTATACCTATATCATTCTATTCACTATAATTCACAACACTATATTTCTATCACTGATACATCACAACACTATACACAACACCACATCAACACAACACACTATAATTGGTCTCCCAGCGTCACCATTATAGGCGGTAATCCATATATCCTCCTATAGCTCCTAGTGATATACGAGTTAAATACATCATAAATTTATATAAACTTAGAGTATAATTATTATTTGTTACCTGAGAGAGAGAGAGATGCTGGTGTATAAATTAATTTGTGCTATGGATGATAATTCTGTGTGTGTGTGTGTGTGTGTGTGTGTGTGTGTGTGTACCATGGAGCCACTATAAACATATTTTTACACACACACACACATACACAGTTATCTTTCACCCCTTCCCCATCAACAAATATTCCTCAGTAATATTCAATAACAAATCTCTCCCTTTATTTACAACGAAACTTTACCCAATTATAACTCACAAAAGAGGGGGGGGGACAAATGGGAAATAATGGGGAAAATGGGAAATAATTGGGTTTATTTTGGTAATTGGAGAACCCTTTTGTCCACTGTAGTATCATCATCACGTTCGGTCAATATTTTCTGATTCACAAATTATGGTTTATTACCTGTGTGTGTGTGTGTGTGTGTGTGTGTGTTATGGAGGGTTTATACGACTCCAGGTGTTATTAATACTAATTACTCTCATTAGTGGAGCGTCCTGTTGTGTGTTGGTATACTGGTCACGTCTACACACACACACACACACACACACACACACACACACACACACACACATACAGGTAAAATGTCCTAATTGGATACCTGAATCACTTCCCCTTCACTTGACAGGTCATGTCCTCTTACGGTGTGTGTGTGTCCACCTGCATGGCTGTATATGGCCGAGTTACCAGTATACACCTTCCTCCTCCTCCTCCCTCTCTTCTTCCTTCTCCTCCCTCTCTTTTTCCTTCTCCTCCCACTCTCTTCTTCCTTCTCTTCTCAACCTCCTCCTCTTCCCGAGCTTCCTCCTATATCTCCCCCTCCCTAACCTCCTCTTCTCTCATCCCCTGTTCCGTCATCCGCCTTTCCCTAACCTTCTCTTCTACCAGTTTTCCCTCCTCCTTCTCCTCCTCCTCCCCAAACCCCCTTTCCCCAATTTCCGCCCCGTCCCGCCCCGCCCCGCCCCTCACCAGAGCCATTCAAGGGTATATCCGTGATTTTTCATTTATTATTATTATTATTCAGCGTACAACCTTCCTCACGCCCTCCACCCACACCACGCCTACACCATCCACCCACACCATCCCTCCACCCACAACTCCCCACCACCATCAACACCTCACGCCACGCCACACCACACCACCCATGAATAAATAACAACAACAACAACAGGTGTATCTACCAAACCAAACCTATACCTGTTGTTAGTAATTAGTAGAAGAAAACATGGCAGCTGAAGGTGCTGTACAGGTAAGCCAAAGGTCACATGGGGTTACCTGTGGAGTCCTCAGTAACTTAGCAGCAGTGTGGCCAGGTGGGAGGACCTGGCTAGCCTGTGTGTGTGGGGGGGAGGTAGGGATGAGGGGTGTGGGAGTTGTGTGGGAGGTGGGGTGTGGGTGAGGATATACAGGTGCCGAGAGGGAGAGGGAGGGAGGGAAAGGTGAGGGTTAAGACCTTGAGGGACAGGTGTGATGGAGAGAGGGAGCATGGGCGAAGGGCACAGGTGAGAGTACGGGAGGGAAGGGGGAGGGAATAGGAGAGGGACGCAGGTGAGAGTAAGAAAGGGAGGAGTGATGGAAGGAGGAGAGGGGGACACAGGTGAGAGTGAGGGGTGAGAGGGAGAAGCCTTGAGGGAGCACTATCACCTAGGCCAGGTAAGTTAGGGAGGGGGGAGGGGTACTGATACACCCACGTCACGTTCCTCATGTGCTTATGGTGTATACATGAGGGAGAGTCTACCTGTGTGTGTGTGAGAGAGAGAGAGAGAGAGAGAGAGAGAGAGTATATCTAACCCCATCTCTCTCCACCCTTTGCCCTCCTCCCTACACCCATATCCTCCACCCACTCCCCTCATCCTCCATGCACCCAGAACACAACCTACTACCCCCCTTCGTCGTCCTCAAAGGGTTAGTTACAACTTGACCTCTCTCTCACTCCCTCTCCAACATCCCAATCCCTAAACTACACAATTGGAGTTCACAGATTAGCCTTAGTAAGTGATATACGCCCACTTTCACAGCGCCCATGGTTTTTTATGTCTCTGGGGGCGGGTGGTGATGGTGGTAGTGGTGGTTGTGGTGGTGGTGCTAGTAGCGAGGATGGTGGTGGTGAAGGGGATGGTAGTGGGGATAGTGGTGGTTGTGGTAGCTGGAATGATGGTTGTGGTGATGACGATGGTTCCCCCACCTTCTCCTCCTCCCTCCTCCTCCTCCTCCTCTTCCCCCTTTCCTTCCTACCTCTCACCCTTTCTTCCTCTCCCACCTCACCCATCTTCTCTCCCATCCTACCCCCCTCCCCATCACCCTGAAAAATATATGAGTAAAAATTCTAAGACAATTTTCCCCTGGACGCGACGCCGGCTTCTGATTGGTTCCTGGACACAACGCCGGCCTCTGATTGGTTCCTGGACACGGAGCCGGCCTCCTGATTGGTTCCTGGACACAGCGCCGGCTTTTGATTGGTTCCTGGCTGGGCTCATCAAAATTTAGGGAGACGTCGACCAACGGTGTATCAAAATATATGGGGGAGGGGGAGGAGAGAGTGGGTGGATCTTGAGGCGTGAAAAATTAATTATGAAGAGAGGGTGAAAGAAGGAGGGGAAGGAAGGCTGAGGAGAGAGTGATAAAGATGGTGGAAGAAGGAAAAGAAGGGAGGAAGGAAAGATGAGAAGAGGGTGAAAGAAGACGAAGGAAAGATGAGGAGAAGGAAGAGGAGAAAGTGAAGGTGAAAATAAAGAAGGAAGGAAGGAAGGAAGGAAGGAACCCCAAAAAACAACGAAGAGAATATAACAAAATACAAACAAACACAAACAAGAAAAAACTAAGGAAAGCCAGAATTAAAAAAAAAACACGCGATGAAAACACCTTTATACAAAACAGAATTAAAATAAAAACAAACTGACAGAAACATTAGGGAAAAGAGTAAATAGAGAGAGAGAGAGAGAGAGAGAGAGAGAGAGAGAGAGAGAGTCTTCATTTGTCCACACACACAACAACAACTATCGCCAATAACAACTACAATCGCAACAACAACAACATGGAACAGGGGAAAGCCAAAAACAACAACAGGACCAAACTATGTATGTGTGTATGTATGTATGTATGTATGGTACAGCCTCACTACAGACCACAGTAGGACACTTAAAGACAAGATTTCAGATTAAACCTTCCCTCCCTCAACCCCCAGAGACGCCCCGATTAAAATCCCCCCAAAAATCGGGGCAAAATCTGAAACTGATCCCCTACCCCCTAAACACACACACACACACACCATTATCACACGTCTCTCATTATTCATTTATAAAGTTAATTATGCCTCTAATAACTCAATTTACTACCTCAATTAAGTGTTGTTTTAATCAACCAATTTATCTGGAGCGAAATACCGATGGTGATATTTGTTTGCTATTTACCTCACTGGCTATTTAATTACCTCAAGGGATAGTTAATTACTTCAAGGGTTAGTTAATTACCTCAATGGATAGTTATTTACCTCACTGGCTAGTAAATTACTTCAAGGGATAGTTAATTACCTCAAGGGATATTTATTTACCTCACTGGCTAGTTAATTACTTCAAAGGATAGTTATTTACCTCACTGGCTAGTTAATTACCTCAAGGGATAGTTAATTACCTCACTAGATAGTTATGAAGTCCTTGGCGCGGTAGTCGGGTCATGGCAGATCCTTTAATACACACTAATACATTCCCAGGTAGATATGTGTCTCTCTGTCTGCCTGTCTGTCTGTCTGTCTTAAATTCTTCACTGATCACTAGACACCATCTCCCGTCGACGTCCTCCTCTCGCCACCGCTACACCATGACTGACGAGACCCGAGTATGATTCACCAATAAGTGTCTTTACTACAACCACCACCACTACTACCAGCCACCCACCTGTACACGCAACCACCATCACTACTACCACCCGGCTTCGTTCCGCTCCGTTCACCGTCGATAGCGTGGACAGTCACTCACTCACACTGGTTACTCACTCACGCCCACGGTCACATACTTACTCACTAACGCCCACGATCACTCTCATTCCCTCACGCCCACAGTCCTTTCACTCACTCACTCACGCCCATGGTCCCTCAGTCATTCACGCCCACGATCACTGTCACTCCCTCACGCCCACAATCCTTCACTCACTCACGCCCACGATCACTCACTCAGTCAGTCATTCACACCAACAGTCACTCACGGTCACTTATTCACTCACACCCACGGTCACTCACTCACGCCCACGGTCACTCACTCACGCCCACAATCCTTCACTCCCTCACGCCCACGGTCACCATTTGTCAAGCGCTGGGTAGGCGACTCTCATTGATGGTTCCATTGTCCCGGACACTTCCCTCCCCATAATACAAGGTCACCTCCCACTCCATGATGCACTGGGAAGGGGTTGGGAGGGGTGGGAGAGGGGTGGGACGGGGTTGGAAGGTGGTGGGATGGGGTTGGAAGGTGGTGGGATGGGGTTGGAAGGTGGTGGGATGGGGTTGGAAGGTGGTGGGATGGGGTTGGGAGGGGGTGGGATGGGTTGGGAGGGTGGGAGGAGGGGGTGGGATGGGGTTGGGGAGGGGTGGGATGGGGTTGGGAGGGAGGTTGGGAGGGATGGGGTTGGGAGGGTGGGATGGGGTTAGAGAGGGGGTGGGATGGGGTGGGAGGGGTGGGATGGGGTTGGGAGGGTAGGATGGAAGGTGGGAGGGGGTGGGATGGGGTTGGGGGTGGTGGGATGGGGTTGGAATGGGGTTGGGATGGGGTGGGAGGGGTGGGATGGGGGTTGGGAGGGTGGGATGGGGTTGGAGGGGTGGATAGGGTTGGGAGGGGGTGGAGGGGGTGGGATGGGGGTTGGGGAGGGTGGGATGGGGTTGGAGGGTAGGATGGGGTGGGAGGGGTTGGGAGGGTTGGGAGAGGGTGGGATGGGGTTGGGAGGGTAGGGGATGGGGTGGGATGGGTTGGGAGAGGGTGGGATGGGGTTGGGAGGGTGGGAGGGGTTGGGAGGGGTGGGAGGGTTGGGAGGGGTGGGAGGGGTTGGGAGGGGTGGGAGGGTGGGAGGGGTTGGGAGGGGGTGGGATGGGACCGGGAGGGGGTGGGATGGGGTTGGGAGGGGAGTAGGATGGGGTGGGAAGGGGTTGGGAGGGTGGGATAGGGTTGGGAGGGGTGGGATGGGGTTGGGAGGGGTAGGATGGGGTGGGAGGGGTTGGGAGGGGGACAGAACACACTGTAAACCAACAAGACCCAAAACACATCACCATCAACAGAGTCAATCACTGCGTTCTGATCGTACCCAAGTGCTTCCTTCCTGAGTGCTTCCTCCTGTGAGTGCTTCCTTATGAGTGCTTCCTTCTATGAGTGCTTCCTCCTATGAGTGCTTCCTTCTATGAGTGCTTCCCCATAGGTGCTTCCCCTTAGTACTTCCTCCTATAAGTGCTTCCCCGTGTGTCCTTCCTCCTGAGTGCTTCCTTCTATTATTATTCTGTACATTCAACCGGATTGTGATATGTAACCGAGCGCCGTGTTTGAGTCTGGGAAGAAAGGCAACAGAGTTTAACTTTCACTCAGTTTATAGAGAGCTGGAGAAGATGAGGTTTATTTTAGGTGTATTAGGTATCAGGGGTTGAGAGGGGTGATATCAGGGGCTCAAATGGGGTCCAAACTCAAACGTGAATGCACACACACACACACACACACACACACACACACACAACACACACACACACACACACACACACACACACACCACACTCAAGAGCCACCATAGAACAAGAGGTGCCCCCCCCACCTCTCCAGCCATCCCATGTACACACAATAATGGCGACCAGATGTATTAATATTCTACTCTTCTCTTTCTCTTGTTGTCAGCACACGGCATCCAACGCTCGTCCCCCTTCCCTCCCCCCACCCCCCCCTCCCCAACCTGGTGTCTGGGAGGAGGAGAGAATGACCACCCCATTTCTCACCCTCCACTCACCCAGTCATCCACCTCGATCCTTATTCACCCATCCTCTTTGAAACTTCCCCCTCATCCATCCATCTTGACATTCCCTTCCTCACCACCTCAACCTCCCCCTTCACCCACCACTTCCTCACCAACCAACTCATCTCCCTCCTCCTCACCCTCGACCTTCACCCTTCATACCCCTCCACCCACCACCCCTTCCTTACCACTTCATTTAAACTTCAGAAAACACCAAAGACATTATCAAGCATCTTCGTTGACACACACACACACACACACACACACACACACACACACACACACACACACACACACACACACGATCTCATCCTCCCAGCCTCAAAGACGCCGCCATAGTGAGCGTCCAAAGAGATCGAACACAATTACTACCACTACCACATCACTAATTATTACCACACTACATCCACCAATCCTAGACAGTCATATTCTCGGTGCAAGTGACGGGCAGATAACGCCATAGTGACAGGCAGTAAGGATGACAGAGGCACCACCAGACAGGAGAAATTGGCCGTAGGGAGTGTTGGAGGATGTAGCTATCTGACGCCGGGTGGTGGCATGACGAGAAGGAGGTGGAGGAAGAAGAAGAGGGAGGAGGAAGTGGTAATGGAGGAGGAGGAAGACAGGGGGGAGGAGGTGGAGGATGGGTTGGAGGAGGAGGAGGGAGAAGAAGGAAGGGGCTGAGGTGAGTGGAGGATAGAGTAAAAAGAGAAGGATAGAGGGAAGAAGAGGAGGAGGAGGAAGAGAGGGAGGAAGAGGTCGCTAAGGCTGGGCACTATATCAGGGTCCATGATACAATGGTCCAATGGTCCAGAACTACCTCAAAAAAGAGACCTTGTTGACGTCAGTAATTTAGAGAGTTGTGATTGGATGTTTCTTATACCCATTTAGCCAATCAGGTTGGGAGAGAGAGAGAGAGAGGAGAGGAGAATCCTGTACTCTGAATGATGAATGACAAGCTGGACTCCCCCAAGAGGACATTCTCAGCCAGGAAGGAAAAGACAAGGGAGGAAAAATGGAAAAAATCTGAGGAGGAAATATGAAAGGTTAGATTAGGTTGTAGGGGTTAGGTGAGGTGTAGTGAGGTTAGTAGTTAAGATGTTAGAAGGATAGGTTAAGAAGAGGTGTCGAGGGAAGTGAAGTGAAATATGTGGGAGGAAGATAAGTGAGGTAAAGTAGTAGTAAGGTAAGGAGGTGAGGTACTATCTATTACCCCCACATTAAACTTACACAAAAACATCCTACTACAATAAACTTACTTCCACAGACCAAACTTAGTGAACACAGGTCCCCTAAACCAAGCTTTGTGTTCAGAGGTAAGATGAAAAAATCCTAAGTGAGAAATTTATTCGTGTGTAAAATTTGTTTTGTTGTTGTGGTGGTGGTGGTGGTTGTTGTTGTTGGGGATAAAGGTATTGCTATTGTATATTGTATCTCATTTCAACCTCTCTCTTCTATCTCATCTTATCTCTCTATTCCATCTCAACTCTCTGTCTCTGTCTCTTCTAACACTGCCACTAAACACTGGCAGATAGCAGGTGGTGGTGGTGGTGGTGGGTGGTGGTGTAGTGTAGTAGTGGTGGTGAGGGTGGTGGTGGGGTGGGTGGTAGTAGTGGTGTGTAGTGGTGGTGGGTAGGTGGTGGGTAGTGTGTGGTGGGAGGGTGTGTTAGTGTTCTCTTTTAAAAGCAAGAGGCGCTTTCTGCCATCACTTCTACCACCACCACTACCACCAACCACCACTCGCTTCTACTACCACTACTAACCACCATCGCTTCTACCACTACTTAACCACCGTTTACCACCACTACTAACCACCATCGTCTACCACCACCAACCACCATCGCTTCTACCACCACTACTAACCACCATCGCTTCTACCACCACTACTAACCACCATCGCTTCTACCACCACTACTAACCACCATCGCTTCTACCACCACTACTAACCACCATCGCTTCTACCACCACTACTAACCACCATCGCTTCTACCACCACTACTAACCACCATCATCACAAGACACGACGACTAAATAAGTGACAAAAAATGGCACAAGGTCAATTTCACAACCAAGACACCAAGAGGTGGGTTCACAAGGCAACCTCTCTCTCTCTCTCTCTCTCTCTCTCTCTCTCTCTCTCTCTCTCTCTCTCTCTCTCTCTCTCTCTCTCTCTCTCTCTTCCTCTCTCTTTATCCTTTCTACTTCCTTCTCTCTCTCTTTCATTCCCCCTCTCTCTCCTTCCTCCACCACCCACTCCAAACCTTCTCTCTTTCCTCCCACCACTCCACCCCCTCTCCTTCCTCTCAGCCCTCTCTCTCTTCCTCCTACCTCTCCCACCCCTTCCTTCCTTCCCTCCCACCCCTCTCTCTCCTCCACCCCCCCCTCTCTCTCTTCTCCCTCCCTTCCCTCCCTCTCTCCTCTCCACCTCCCTCTCTCTTCTCCCACCCCCTTTCCTCCCTCTCCCCTCCCTGTGATCAAGTCTCTGAGGCAACTGGGCGTCACTCAGAGGTCAACACTGGCTGAGTCTTCCCAGGCGTCATTATGTAAGGAAAGGAAATTAGACTGAGAATCCTCTGAGCTTCTGGGTGTGGGCTGACGGAAACAACATATTCAAAACATATACAGAAAATCACTCAAAACAACATACCCAAAGGAATACTGTATACACACAAACTACACAAAATATATATCATTGAAAACAATTTACACACACACACACATTACAATGCAACACAACACAGACAATTTATTCTTGCACATGTACCATCATTTATTGGGTATACATCGCAGCAATACTACTACTACTACTACTACTACTACTACTACTACTACGACTACTACTACTACTACTTGACTACTACTACTACTACTACTACTTTTACCCCTAACATCACCAAAACCGTTACACACATTACCACAACTACCACTTCTACCTCCCACCACCACCACTACTACTACCATCACCACCACAAACGCTACTACCCACCTACCACCATCACTACCACTACTACCACCATCCCTCACACAAAAGACCTCTGTTATGGGTCGTAAAACTCCCCACAAATGGAGACGCTCAATGTTGGAGATAAATGATGGTGATGCTGAATGTTGGAGATACTGGATGTCATATGTTGGTGATACTGGATGTTGGAGATACTGGATGTTGGAGATGTTGGAGATGTTGGATGCTGGAGATACTGGTTCTTGGAGATACTGGATGCTGGATATACTGGTTCTTGGAGATACTGGATGTTGGAGATATTGAATGCTGGAGATAAATGATGCTGCATGTTGGAGATATTGGATGGAAAAAAATTTAAGGTTATGATCAAAGGGCAGAGAAGGTAGGTTCACTCAGGAGGGCCAACTGAGGCCATGGCCCAATTTCCTGCTGGTCTTCCTCCTGCGGGACTGACCACTACCTCCTCCTCCTCCTGTCATCCACACTTCCTTTCTCTGCCTTATCTCCTTTCCTTCCTCTTCCTTCTTCCTTCCTTCCTTCCTTCTCTTCTTCTTCTTCTTGAGAGACTAATTGACCACCACTCCTCCTCCCCCCCCTCCTCCTCCTATCTTATCTTCCACCTCCCCAATTCATTCTCTTTCCCCCTTTTCTCCAATTTATCTTTAACTTTTGTTTATTTTCTACCTATTCTTCTTCCTCCTTTTATGTTCCTTCTTCGTTTCTCCTCCTCCTCCTCCTCCACCACCCTCCTCCCTTTGCTTCCTCCTCCTCCCCCTCACCATTTCCCCTTCTCTTCCTTCCCTCATTTCCTCCTCCGGTTCTTCGTTGCCATGTCACCTCCCAGTTCCCTCGTTTCCTCCTCCCCATTCCCCCAACCCCTCCCCCCACTGTCCTTGTCACCAAATTCCTGTTAACAGCCAACTCAGGAGGAGGAGGAGGAGGAGGAGGAGGAGGAGGAGGAGGAGGAGGAGGAGGCAGACAAAATCTTTAGTAACTCAGTCCATCCCCACCATTTTCCCCCACACCTCCACTTCACCCCACCCCTTTCTCACCTGTCCCCCCCACCTCCACCTCACCCCACCCCCACACCCTCCTCACCCCAGCAGACAGGCACCATTATCCACAGGCTCTGATAACCCTTTCAACTTCTTTTCAATCTCCCCTCCCCCTCCATCCCCCCACCCCACCTTCCCTCCTCCATCCCCCACCCTCCCCTCCTCCATCCCACCCCTCCGGAACTTCCACACCCTCCATATATTGTTCCCTGACCTCCTACCTACCCCTGTCTCCCCACCCCTCCTCCAACACCTCCAATCATCGCCTCTACCACCACCACCACCACTATCCCCACCACTATCACCACCATCTGTCTGTAACCCATTCGTTTACTCAGAAGAAAAAAAATATATGCATTCCCATCCCCGTGTTCAGGGGTCATTCCCAGTTTCCCTCCTTGTTGTAGATTCCAGGCAATCATTCCCACCATCATTTTTTCTCTTTTCCTCTTCTGTAATTCGTATGATCTTTGTCGGTGTTAAGTCGGGTGGTCGGATGCGGTTGTCGGGTGGTGATGTGAACATGGAGGTGGTGTGGTGGTGATAATGATTGGTATGATGGTGATAGTGGTGTTGTTGGTAGTAGTAGTGGTGATGATGATAGTGGTGATGGTGGTGGTGATGGTGGTGGTGATGGTGATAGTGGTGATGGTGATAGTGGTGATGGTGGTGGTGATGGTGGTGGTGATGGTGGTGGTGGTGATGATAAATTATGTACTAACAACAATGACTAGACGACCTTTTCTCCGACACACACACACACACACACACACACACACACACACGCATACACATACATACAAACATACATCCCAAATACATACATACATCCAAAATACATACATACATACATACACACACACTGAATAAAGATAATTAAACTCGTGACCACACCACCTGCCGTGTCCTGAGGTAAGTACCCAATTACCTTAAGCTGGAGGTCATGTTAGGGTAGAGTTAGGTTAGGTTAGGTTAGGTTAAAGGAGACGCTTAGATGAAAACAAACGGACTGACCCCTAAATAAATATGAAACACAAAACAAACAAACAGAGAAGAAGAAGAGAGTCTTTAACTGGGAAAAAAAATAAAATCCTGAATCAAATTTGGTGTCGTCTTCCTCCTTTGGACAATTTCCGACTCGGCTGCACCTCCGCCACCTCTCCCTCTTCTCTCCCTATCCTATCCTCTCTCCCTACCTCCCTCTCCCTACCTCCGTCCCCTCTACCTCCCTATCCCCTACCGTTCTTGTCTCCCTCTTCTTACGATTCTCCCTTCCTCCCTCCCCAACTCTCTGTTCTTCTCCCTCCCCTTCCTGTCCTCCCTTCCTCTCTCTCTCCCTGTCTCCCAAATTATCCTTTTCCCTCCCTGTCCTTCTCTGTTGTCTTTCCTCCTCCTTCCCAATCTGACTTTCCTCTTGCCTCCCCTTCCCTCCCTCCCTGCCCCCCACCCTTCTCCTCTGCCCACCCCATTCTCTCTACCCACCCCTTCTCTCTACCCACCTCAACCCTCCCCCTTCCTTGTCTCCTGCCTCACTTCTTGCTGACGCAGTTCTGCACCTTAGCTGGTGGGAAGGGAACAAGACAAGGGACATCCACTTAAGGGAGCCATGTATGTATGTATGTATGTATGTATGTATATATGTATGTATGTATGTATGTATGTATGTATGTATGTATGTATGTATGTATGTATGTATGTAACCAGACGATCTATCTTATCCACGTCTGTTTATAATAATTTTCTTGGGATAATTGGTACGGTACTGTCAATAATGTTGTTGAATCTGTTATTATTGTTGTTGTGACAGTCGATGAGTGGTCTAGCAACTGTAAGAAAAGCCTGCCAGTAGTCGTAAGTAAGGGTGGTTAGTAGTAGTAGTAGTATAACACTATCGACAACCGGCTAGTGGGAAAACGCATAAAAAAAAAAAAATTCTGGATGACCCAAAGTGAGGCGACATCAACGTCCAGCCACGACACCATGCTGCTCCCTCTTTACCACCACACTTTATGACCAACCACGACACACACACACACACGCGTCAGCAGAGGGGGGGTTACATTGCTGCCCGCTCACACACAAACACAACATTGACGTGGTTTATATACTTTCCCTGACAACCATTACCTCATGCACAGCGCTGACGTGGTTATATATTACAGTTATAACCATTTTTACTTCTTCAGACAATCACGTGGAGGCGTTTATGTCCGTGTCATAAAAAGGACGCCAGGATAGGCATTGATGATGTGGGCTTATGTTCGTCTAGTCTGGCGTAACTTCTCTCTCTCTCTCTCTCTCTCTCTCTCTCTCTCTCTCTCTCTCTCCTCTCCACTTCGTTGCCTTTCTTCTCCTCGCCCTCCCGCCCACTCCCCCGAAGACTCACTCAAGCACTTGTGTTTAATTAATTCCTCTCAACCTTTTCCCACGTTACTGTCAGGACGCCGCCACCTCCCTACCCGCCTCTTCTACTACTACTACTACCACCACACCTGAGCTCTCTTTTTTCTTCTCTCCTCCTCCCATCTCTTTTATTCCCTTCCCTCGTCTCCTCTTCCTTCCTGTCCCTTCATCTCCTCTTCCTTTCTAAATTTCAATCTTCCTCTTCCTCTTCGTTTCCTTTTTCTTCTTCCTTCCTGTTCCTTCTATTCCCAACTCTCCCACTTCCTACACATCCCTTCTATCTCTCCCTCTTCACCCCACCTATCCCTCCTTCCCGCCTATCCCTCCTTCCTCCTCTCCCCCCCCCCTCCTCCTAGCGCAGGTTAAACATTAAAAATTTCCGTACATCAGCACACAGTTCAGCCCAGCAGTGGAAAACAAAGGTGTGTGTGTGTGTGTGTGTGTGTTTCTAGGCCTCTACCCTGTTATACACCTGAGGACCACACACCTGTTATACACCTGAAGACCACACACACACACACAATCAAGTCCACCTTACACAGATCCTATATACAAGGAGGGAAGAGTGGGGGAGGGGGAAAGGGAAGTGAGGGGAGGGCAGGGACTGAGACTCAGTACAGGGACGACATAAGCCTCGAGCATAAGAGGATATACCCCCAGCAACCCTCTTATCTACCCCCCCCCACAGGAGTAAGTGATCTTGTCTTACCCCCTCTCCCCCATATTCTCCCCCCCTCTCTCTCCTTTCCTTTTCATGTTCTCTCCTCTCTTCTCTTCTCCTCCTAGCCCCTCCTGCCCATCCCTCTCCTTCCCTCACCTCCCCATCCCTCTCACTTCCCCATCCTCTCCTTCCCTCACCTCCCCATCCTCTCACTTCCCTCACCTCCCCATCCCTCTCACTTCCCTCACTGCCCATCCTCTCACTTCCCTCCTCCCATCCCTCTCCTCCTCCACCTCCCCATCCTCCCCCCATAGCAGTAAAAGCCATATATCCCGAAGAAACACAAATTCTTCCCTGATAATATGTTTCGAAAAAATGAAGTCTAAATGCCTTCACAGATGGAGTTGGAGTGTGAAGAATCTGGTGCTGGAGGGGTGGAGTGGTGGGAGGAGTGGAGTGGAGATAGTGGGGAAGAGGGGGAGATGAGAGGAGAGAGGGAGGGAGGAGGTGGAGGAGGAGGATGACAACAGTATGGGGGGCGGGGGATAGAAGGAAGGAAGGAGGAAAAAGTAAATGGATAGAGGAATGAATGAATGAAGGATAGATGGAGGGAAGAAGGAATGAAGAAGAGAGGAAAGAGGAAGGAAGGAAGGAAGGTTAGCTTCACGACCTCTACAACTCATGGCTAATAACACTATAACACACACACACATACACACACACACAACACTTCCTGTTCTAGACCATAGTTCCCAGTGTACATGAGACTACACCCACACGAAACCACCCACACCCAACCGACACCCACATAACACCCACCCGACACCACCTACACCCACCACCCACCCACGCAGCACCCACGCGACACCATCTACACCCACACCACGACCTTACCCTAGCACTACCCAAACAGCACTATACCCACACTATAAACACTGCACCTGCCACCACCACCATCAGCAGCACAGTGTAGCCACACCGCCCTCCTACACACCTGAGAGAAAGGAATATGACCTGTGCCCAGTGACCCCCAACGCCCCCTCCCTAACACAGACACAATGACAACCTCTGCTTAAATAACAATGCCAGAGGAGGAGGGAGGAGGGGAGGAGGGAAGGAATGTCAAGGGTCCAACAACCCCTCCCCTATCTACATACAATCCACCCCCTCCTACCTCTCCTCTAGCCATATGGGCTTTGTGCGACCAGCTATACAAGCCTCTTAACCAATAGCTATCCTCTTACTCCCCCCTCTCTCTCTCTCTCTCTCTCTCTCCTCTCTCTCTCTCTCCCATTCACAATACATCGCCCTTTCTACTTAAATCTTCTCCTCCTCCTTTCTACTTCTCTTTCTACTTACTCCCTCTTCTTCATCCTCCTTCCTTCTCATCTATGCATGTATATATATATATATATATATATATATATATATATATATATAGGTATGGGTATGTATGTGTGCCATGCAGGACAGAATATGATGTATGTCTTTGTGTATGAACCTCTGTCCTGTGTGGCAGTGAACGTGTACACCCTCAGTGTCAAGACCTGACTGAATTACTCACAATAGGCAAACTGCCTTTAACTGTAATAAATTTGTTAAACTAAAAACTCCTTCCTTCCTCTTCCTCGGTGGAAAGACATTCCAAGCTTTAGAACGCGTAGCAAAGGGCCTGGAGATGGAAAGAAAGACGCCTCCCTCCTTCCCCTCTCCCCCTTCCCTTCGTCCTCCGCCTCCTTCCCTCCCTCTCTTCCTTTCCTTTCTAAAATCTTCTTGAATTCTGATTCTGTCTCTTTGCTCTGTCTATAATGAGAGGGAAGATGGGGAGGAAAGGAAGGAAGAAGGAGGGGAAGAGATAAATGAAGCTAAGGGATGTGGGAGAGGAGAGGCAGGAGAAAGATGGAAGAGAGATGCGACAGAGAGGGTAAGAAGATGAGAGAGAGAGAGAGATGAGAATAATACAAAGTGTGTGTGTGTGTGTGTGTGTGTGTGTGTGCCTTCATGTTTCCTGTACACCTCTGCCTCCAAGGCTTCCGGTCGACCTCTGTACCACATTAACAGCATCTCTACTGTCCTCTCTTCCTTCTCCCTTCCTCCCTCTCCTCCTCCTCCTGACCTCCTCCTTATCCTCCTGATCATCTCTTCTTCCTCCTCCACCTCTCTCCCTTCTCTCCTCCTCCTCGTCCCCTCAACCTCCCTCTTCCCTCTTCCTTCCTCTCCTCCCTCTCCTCTCCCTCTCTCCTCTCATCCATCCCTCTCTTCCTTCTCCTCCTCTCCTCCCCCCTCTCCTGTGGTCACCATCTCCTCTACCTCCCTCCTCTCCTCTCCCTCCTCCTCTCCCTACCTCTACCTCCTCTCCCTCTCCCCCTCTCCCTCCTCCCTCTCCTCTACTCCTCCCTCCTCTCCTCCCTCTAACCACCACATTCTCTCCATCTCAAACTAATTAATACTACTACTACCTGGCTACTACATACTCTACTGCCTTTCTACACACCTCTTCCTCTACTACTACAACTACTACCACTCCTGCAACCATCTCTGCTACTATTACTACCCCACTACTTCCACTACATCTTACACTACTACTATTACTACAAACACGTAAATCATTTTGTACACACACACACACACACACACACACACACACACACATGAAGCAAAAACAGAATACCAAACAAACACCCAACACGACAGACAAACAAACTCGACTCCTCTGGTTGATACTTGTGTTGTAGCTCACCTTTGAGAGAGAGAAGAGAAGGAAGAGAAGAAGAGAAGAGAGAGAGAGAGAAGAAGACCCTCCTCTCATCATTCAGTTATTTTTCGACAATCTTAGTTAATATTTTCCTAAGGCGACCGACGCTTCTATCAACCTCCTTCCTCCTCTCCTCCTACCTCTAGTTCCTCTATCCTCCTTCCCTCCTCCTCCCTCCCTCCCCCGTTTCCCTCCCTACCTCCTCCTTCCTCCCTCCTCTCCCCCCCGTTCCTCCTCCCTACCTCCCCCACACACGATCATTGGGGCTGGGAAAATTACTGCTATCTCCTCTTCCTCCTTTTCTTTCGTATCTTCTTCTTCTTCTTCCGTCTCTTCTACTTCTTTTGCTTCTTCTTCCGTCTCTTCTACTTTCTTCTCCTACTTCTCCGTCTAATCTTGTTTTCTCCTCCTCCGTCTCTTCTATTTCTTTCTCTTCCTCCTCTATCTCTTCTTCCTCCATCTATTCTATTCTTCCTCCTTCTTCTTCCTCCTCTTCTCCATCCTCCTCTTTTCTGTCAAGCACCCAAGGACAGACAGACAGACAGACAGACAATGAATGGACAGACAGACTCCTACTCTATATACCCCCTCAATTGGGTTAGAAGATTAAACGAAGGGAGGAAACAGATAATAATAATAATAATAATAATAATAATAATAATATAATAATAATAATAATAAATAAACAAATAAATAAAACTACTAATAATAAAACAATAATAAAAATAAAAATAATAATAATAATAATAATAATAATAATAATAATAATAATAATAATAATAATATACACTAGATACCCAAAAAAGCAAAATTTCTTTTACTTAAAATTCACAGCTTCAGATGGTGGGACAAATCAATCAAGTGACCATACCGCCTCCACACCCATCCCTGCCAGCCCCTGACTCTGCCAACCCTCTGCATTACTACCAACCCCTTGACACCTGCCGACCCCTGCCATTACTACCAATCTGACCTCCAACCTCTGCCACCTCCCAGCCATTACCCCCGACACTCTGCCACCTCCCTGTCATCACCCACAACAAACCAAGCTCTGACCAACCCCTGGATCACGACCTGCCTCTCCCACCTCTGCCTCCCTCCCACTGCCTCCCACCTCCCTGCCTCCACCCCTTCCTGCCCTCCACCTTCCCTACCCTACATTGTCCCTGCCCTCCACCCATCCTGCCCTCCCCCCTCCTGTCCCCACCTCCCTGCCACTCACCCCTCCCTGCCCTCCACCCCCTCCTGCCCTCCCCCCTCCCTGCCCACTCCCACCCACCTCCCTACCACTCCACCTTCCCTGCCCTCCCACCTCCCTGCCACTCCACCTCCCCTGCCACTCCCCCTCCCCAGCCTCCCTATTCTCTTGTAGTGACAGGTTTAACTCATTCTCTTCTCGTGTAATTTTCTTCATGGCGGAGTGACGCCGAAAAAGAGTGATGTGTGTGTCTCTCTCTCTCTCTCTCAGGTGGTCAGAATATTTAACTTTAATCAAGATCCTACCCATTTGAGAGGATATTCTTCCTCTTCCTTGATGACCCAAGAGATCTATTTCTTTTCGTGTGAGAAAAAAAAATGGCCAATGGTCCATAGAGCTACGAGTGAAGGCCATTTTTGGACTTATGGTCTAGATGAGTTGCCAAGGGCCATTTTTTCAAATGGAAAAAAATGGCCAATGGTCCAAATTGCTTTCTCTCCCGGTTACTCTTTTATTCCCCTTCCTGTCTCTCTCTTTTCATCGGTTTGTTTATTTCTCCTCTCTCCTTCCTTTTTCTTCTTTCTCTTCCTCCTCCTTCCTTTTTCTTCTTCCTCCTCCTCCTCCCTTTTTCTTCTTTCTCATCCTCCTCCTTTTCTTCCTCCTCCTCCTCCTCCTCCCTTTTCTTCTTCCTCCCCTCCTCCTTCCTTTTTCTTCCTCCTCCTCTCCTTTTTCTTCTTCCTCCCCTCCTCCTTCCTTTTCTTCTTCCTCCTCCTTCCTTTTCTCCCTTCTCTTCCTCCTCCATTTCAACCTATCTTCCTTCACCTCCTCCTCTCTCCCTCCTCCTCAACAACTCTTCCCTTACAGCTACCTCTCCGTCCTCCTCCTCCTCCCCTGCATGGCCTGGTAGTCCCCCCGCAGGTGGGTCCTTCAGCAGGTAAACAAAGTCTGGCCGATGTGTCCACACTTCCCCTCTGTGTGTGTGTGTGTGTGTATATGAAAAATTACTATGTGTGCAATCGTGTACATGAGATGCATACTGAAATGTGTGTGTGTATGTATGTATGTATGTATGTATGTATGTGTATGTATGTTAGAAGACCCTATATAGATGTTGTGTGTGTACGCATGAGATGATTATTACACAGTGTGTGGGTGTACATAGGTGCAGTATTACACTATTATTGTTTCACCTGAGGGGAAACAGGATGACGTGTTAAAACAGGTGAGATCCATTACTGCCTTGAGGAGAACTGGAAGGAAGGAAGAAAGGAGGAGGGAAGGGAAAAGAAAGGGAGGAAGGAAAGGAAGGATGAAAAAGAAAGAAAGAAAGAAAAGAAAAAGAAAGAAAAGAAAAAGAAAGCATAAAAAAGAAAAAAGAAAGAAAGAAAAGAAGACAAAGAAAGAAAGAAAGAAAATAAACAAAAAAGATAAAATAATGAAAAGAAAGACAAAGAAAAAAGAAATACAAAGAAAAAATAAACAAAATAAAGAAGAAAAAAAAGACAAAGAAAGAAAGAAGACAAAGAAAGAATAGAAAGAAAGAAAGAAAAGAAGACAAAAGAAAATAAAAGACAATACTAACACTAAACAAGACAATGAAACATATCTCAGAGGGAGTAACAACTGGCTCTATGTTGTGTCAGTTCTATAGTATCCCATTAAAGAAAACGAGATGTCTCCCCGCCCTGTTCTTTCCCTCTCACCCCACTCACCTCTCCCTCTCTCTCTTCCCATCCAATCCCTCTTTCTCTCCATCTCATCCTATCCCCTCTCTCCCTCCACCCCACTCATCCCCACCCAATACCATTTTTCCCTCTCATTAACCCCTCTTTTCCCCATCCCACTACCCTTCCTTTTCCCTCCCATCCCACTCTCACTTTCCTTCATCATCCCTCCTTCTATCTCACCCTCTCTCTCTCTCTCTCTCTCTCTCTCATACACAATACCTTTTATCTCTCCTTGTGGGTGTTGGTTGAGGGCTGTAACACACAGGTAACTCGACGGTACATACCAAAAACAGAGAAACAACACAATTACAACACTGCCCACACCTGACAATGTATTATAAACACACTATTGTCTACTATTAGATTGTCTACCTGTAAACTATTAGATTGTCTACCTGTAAACTATTAGATTGTCTACCGGTAAACTATTAGATTGTCTACCTGTAAACTATTAGATTGTCTACCTGTAAACTATTAGATTGTCTACCGGTAAACTATTAGATTGTCTACCGGTAAACTATTAGATTGTCTACCTGTAAACTATTAGATTGTCTACCTGTAAACTATTAGATTGTCTACCTGTAAACTATTAGATTGTCTACCGGTAAACTATTAGATTGTCTACCAATAACTATTAGATTGTCTACCTGTAAACTAATAGATTGTCTACCTGTAAACTATTAGATTGTCTACCGGTAAACTATTAGATTGTCTACCTGTAAACTATTAGATTGTCTACCTGTAAACTATTAGATTGTCTACCGGTAAACTATTAGATTGTCTACCTAAACTATTAGATTGTCTACCTGTAAACATTAGATTGTACCCATGGTAAACTATTAGATTGTTTACCTGTAAACTATTAGATTGTCTACCTGTAAACTATTAGATTGTCTACCAGTAAACTATTAGATTGTCTACCTGTAAACTATTAGATTGTCTACCTGTAAACTATTAGATTGTCTACCTGTAAACTATTAGATTGTCTACCTGTAAACTATTAGATTGTCTACCTGTAAACTATTAGATTGTCTACCGGTAAACTATTAGATTGTCTACCTGTAAACAAGGTCCCCTGATTATTTACAAAAGCATCCACTTTATTAACCATCACCTCTCTCTCCTCAGCATACACCCCTTCTTTCTTCCCCCACAACAAATGTCCCCTTCTTTCTCCCCCCTCCTTCAACATACTTCCACCTTTCTCCCTCTTAAAAGCATAACCCACCTCCCCAACATATTCCCCTCTCCTCAGCATACCTCTCCCCTCAGATCCTCCTCCCTCAGCATACCTCCCCCTCTCAGCATACCTCCCCTCTCCTCAGCATACCTCCTCCCCCAACATACCTCCCTCCTCAGCATACCCCTCTCCTCACACCTCTCCCAACATACCCAGCGGCGGTGATGGCAAATAAACATACCAAACGTGTTTAATATGCCCCCTCCTCCCTCGTCTTCTCCTCTCTCCTCACCCTTCTCCCTCAGGCAACTCTCATAAGATGGATCTGAGAGGAGAGAGAGAGAGAGAGAGAGAGAGAGAGAGAGAGAGAGCCGATGGATGTCCAAAGTGATCTGAAAGGGCCACCTCCCTCCTCTCTTCCCTACCCTCCTCTCTTCCCTACCCCCTAACACGTTGCTACCGCCCCCCCCTCTTCCCTACACAGTCATTCCAGTCTCGGTTTAATTTTGACGCCATCTTTAAAAGTCGGCATCTTACGTTTAACAACTGAAGTATACATAACATACAAACACATATACATACAGATATACACAAAAAAATAAACATACACACATAGTACACATAAACACACACACACACACCACACACACACACACACACACACACACACACACACACACACACACACACACACACACACACACACACACACACACACACACACACACACACACACACACACACACGTTGGTTTATTTTACACGAGTTTTACACCACTGGTCTTCCCTCAATCCCGCAGGTTTATTTGGCTAAGACTTTTCCCCCTGTTGGTTTATCTACCTAAAGGTTTTTTGTGTTTATCTTCAAGTGGTTTTGGTTTATCCTTTATATTATACAAGTAATGGTTGTTAAGGATGGTTGTTAAGGGTGGTTGTTAGAATGGTTAAGGATGGTTGTTAAGGATGGTTGTTGGTATATGTGTTGGTTGATGGCTGTTTATGATGGCTGTTGTATATTGTTAATGATTTGTTAAGTATGGTTGTTAGGATGGTTGTTAGGATGGTTATTAGGATGGTTGTTAGAATAGTTTGTTAGGATGGTTAGATGGTCTGGAAAAGAATTTGAATTTTTCTTATTTGCATATCGTGAATCTGCAAAAATTAGGATTTTTCTTGTTTACATTCTGAGTCGAATCGTGTTTACATTCTAGTCCGTATATCGAGGTGTTTACATTCTGTGAGTCCGTAATATCGAGGGTGTTTACATTCTGTGAGTCCGTAATATCGAGGGTGTTTACATTCTGCGAGTCCGTAATATCGAGGGTGTTTACATTCTGTGAGTCCGTAAAACGAGAGGAATAATGTTTTTATTTACACACGTTAAAAAATATCTATTGTAAACCTGAGTAACAAGACTTGTTGATGGGGAGGCCCTGTTGATGGGGAGGCCCTGTTGATGGGGAGGCCCTGTTGATGGGAGGCCCTGTTGATGGGGAGGCCCTTGTTGATGGGGAGACCTTGTTGATGGGGAGACCCTGTTGATGGGGAGACCCTGTTGATGGGGAGACCCTTGTTGATGGGGAGACCCTGTTGATGGGAGGCCCTGTTGATGGGGAGGCCCTGTTGATGGGGAGGCCCTGTTGATGGGGGACCTGTTGATGGGGAGACCCTGTTGATGGGGAGACCCTGTTGATGGGGAGGCCCTGTTGATGGGGAGGCCCTGTTGATGGGGAGGCCCTGTTGATGGGAGGCCCGTTGATGGGGAGGCCCTGTTGATGGGGAGGCCCTGTTGATGGGGAGACCTGTTGATGGGAGACCTGTTGATGGGAGACTGTTGATGGGAGACCCTATTGATGGGGAGACCCTGTTGATGGGGAGCCCTGTTGATGGGGAGGCCCTTTGATGGGGAGCCTGTTGATGGGGAGACCTGTTGATGGGAGACCCTGTTGATGGGGAGGCTTGATGGTTGAGGGGAGGCCTGTTGATGGGGAGACCCTGTTGATGGGGAGACCTTGATGGGAGACCTGTTGATGGGGAGGCCCTGTTGATGGGGAGACCCTGTTGATGGGAGGCCTGTTGATGGGGAGGAAAGCATGGGCTACCAGACGTCAAAATGGGTCAAAGAATTCTCAAGATGGCGTCTGTCTGATCTCACAAAGAAAACAAATAAACAAGAGAACATCTGGCCTTGACTTGTGGCAGCAAAACACCGCACATTCCCACACATTATCCCACTGCAGTGCCGAAACTCGCTGCAGAAGCCATCGTACTAGCAGAAGACTTAACACACCATTCCCCAGAGAACAGAAAAGTTTATAACGATATGTACTTGTGTACCCCTGAGAGGAGAGAGAGAGAGAGAGAATTCAGTGGGAATCTCTTGTCTCCGTCTCTCTCCCACTCTCTGCCTGTCTGTCTGTCTACCTGTCTGTCTGTCTGTCTGTCTGTCTGTCTGTCTGTCCCCTCTTCAAAATAAAGTAAAAATATATATACCAGTCTAATACAGTTCGCATTTTATTTCCCCCCCCAACTAAAACTTTTTAACGTTGGTAAGTCCTGGGGAAGAAATATTTGCGAGTGGAAAAAAAAAATGTGGACTCGACAAAACAAAAAATTACACACGGTAAGAAATTCTGGTTTATTCACAACACATCCGGCCATGTTTGTTCCTTCAATGGTCAACACAAGATCGATTTTTTAAAATGATTTTTTTAGATTAATGAATGAAATAGATTAAAAAAATTAGTGAAACCTCCATATAGCGGACTTCTCTCAGCTCCAAGTAATAAGGGGTTCACATCTAATGGACCCTCGATATAATGGACTTTTCACTCTCTCTCTCTCTCTATCTCTCTTTCCTAGCCCCCTCCCTCCTTGTCAACCTCCCGTTCCTTCTCCCTCCCTTCAGGCCTATTCTCCCTCCGTCTTAGCTCCCCCCTACTCCCTCTCTGACCTCCTAACCCCCTCCTCTTAGCCTATTCTCCCTCCCACTCCCTCCCTCTTAGCCACCCGTTCCCCCTTCTCCTCCTCCTCCTGGCCTATTCCTCCCTCTCTCCCACTCCCTCTCACTTTCCATGATAGTTAGTTAACACATCAGCAGCTCCTAGGTGGTACACAAAGCTATTGTCTCCTCCACAATGCTCGTCCCTCCCTCCCGGCTCCTCCTCACCCCCCCCACGGCTCCTCCCACACTACCTCCAGGCTTACACTAAAACATTAAATATCAAACGAGCGATAAAACCACCTTGAGAGAGAGAGAGAGACATATGTCTTCTATGATTCATGCCACACTAACAGCATTACAAGACATTCTCCCTCCCTCCATCACTCTAAGCTGATCCTCCATCATGCTATCACCTGCTGACCCTCCACCATGCCATCCTCTGCTGAAATCACCCTCCAAGCTGACCCTCTATTACCCCTCCAAGATGATCTCCTCCTCCTCCTCCTACCTTATCAAGTACCTGCCCCTGCCCCCGTCAAGATATACCACCACCACCCCTCCCTCATACCCCTCCCGTCAAGATCGACCCCCCAACCTCCCCATCAAGACCTACCACCCCCTGCTCACCTGTAGCTGTCATCCCTCTCCCTCTCACCTGCCTCCTCTCCGCCTGTTCACCAGCTACCGTCCCCCCTCTTGGCTGCTCGCCCCCTCTCCCTCCCCTCACACTAGTTCCTCTTCCCCAAACAAGAGTTCCACCGTTTTTTGTTGTCAGTCTCCCAACAGTTTATACATAGTTTACTTCCCACCTGGTTCTCTCTCTCTCTCTCTCTCTTTTCATCACGAGTTTACAAGCAGTTTACTCTCTCTCTCTCTCTCTCTCTCTCTCTCTCTCCCATATAAATTAACTGATCTATTTATAAATATCATATATATACATTGTGTTCATAATTACCCCTTCCAATTACATACATAATAACATAATATATATTTATCCATAAAAAGAAAGAAATAAATAAAACCAAAACAATGTCACATAACCCAGACAAAACAAAAGGTTACCTCCAGCACTAAACAAAAACAAAATTAAAAATAACTATTAAAAAAAGACTTCCTGCGTCTGTATCCCTCTAAGACCACGACCCAACAATAACACTGACAATAAATAAAAATAAATACAACATGAAATAATAAATAAATACATAAAAAAAATAATAAAATAAAATAAAATAAAGAAATAAAACCAAATAAATATATGAATCAATAAAAATAAATAATAAATAAGACCAGAAAAAAATTATATACCACCAGCCACTAATCCCATCACGTACAGCAGCGGACACAATTCCCTGGACACTTTTGGACGGGGGAGGAGGGAGGTTGAACACGTACAAGGCCAAGTACATAACCCCCCCACACACTAATGAATAACACTAATATTAACTATATGAGTAAATGGTTTATCACCTCCTCTCCCTCACCCTACTATCCCTCCCTCACCCCTACTATCCTTCCCTACCCTCCCTCACCCCTACTATCCCTCCCTACCCCTCCTCACCCCTACTATCCCTCTCTACCCTCCCTCACCCCTACTATCCCTCCCCACTCCCTCCTCACCCCTATCCCTCCCTCACCCCTACTATCCCTCTCTACCCTCCCTCACCCCTACTATCCCTCTCTACCCTCCCTCACCCCTACTATCCCTCTCTACCCTCCCCCTCACCCCTACTATCCCTCCCTACCCTCCCCACCCCACCCTCCCTCACCCCTACTATCCCTCCCTTACTCCTCCCTCACCCCTACTATCCCTCCCTACCCTCCCCTCACCTCCTCACTACCCAACCCTTCCTCCCTTACCTCTCCCACACTACACCACCACTACTACCATTACCACCATCACTACCACCATTACCACCATCACTACCACTATTACCACCATCACTACCACCATTACCACCATCACCACCACTACCACAACACCACTACTATCACCAATACCAACACAAGTACCATCATAAATCATACACTACTGTCACCAGTACTACTACCAATACCACACCACTACTACCATCAACCACCAAAACACCACTACTACTACTACTACCACCACCACTACTACTACCACCACCACTACTATCCACCACCACCACTACCACTACCACCACTACCACTACCACCACCGTCACTACAGCTGCCATCATTCGTTAACATTGGCTACTTATGAGATCAAAGCCTGGCCTGCTGTTTTTCAGGGATGGATTGACGTTCATGCTATGTGTGTATGTGTGTGTATGTATGTATGTATGTGCGTGTGTATGTGTGTGTGTTCTGATTCTCCCGTTGTGATTCGTTTAGCGACACACCAGCGAGGTACCAGGCGACCAGGACAGACATACATACATACATACATACATACAATTACAAACATATACACGTACAAACAAACAGGTTTATATAGATACAAAACGTACACACACACACACCTACACCTACATAACTCACATAAACAGATTACCTCCAATAGACACACAAAAAATAATTCAACACTATATTTTATGGCTCAGGGGCTATAAAAAGAGGGTTGTTAGGTTGTTAAAGGGAGCCTTGAGAGTGTATGTTGTAATTTGTATTTAGTTGATTTATTAATTAATTTAGAATACCTGTTTAGAGATCTTACGTGTTAGTGAGGAGTTGTGGTATATTATTACTGTAGATGAGTGTATTGGTGTCGTCTTAAACAGCCTCCCACCACGCCAGGGCCACATGTATACACGCCTTCCCACCACGCCAGGGTCATGTATACACGCCTCCCTACAGGGGTACATGTATACACGCCTCCTACGCCAGGTACATGTATACACGCCTCCTACGCCAGGGTACATGTATACACGCCTCCTACGCCAGGGTACATGTATACACGCCTCCCTCGCCTTTACATAGTTTATGTGTAATTAACTACAGTAAAAAAAAAAATAACGACCATTAAATTAAATGTGTTTTGATGGTGGTTGGTGACGTGTCTAGTGCCATTACCTGCCTGATGCCTCCGGTACAGGTACAGGTACAGTACAGGTGCAGTGACGTGCAATCACTGACAACAAACACATTTAAACTGTACATACACACAGATACACACACCACATCACGCACACATCACACACACACACACACTGTACACATACACACAAACAACAGCACTTGCCTCCTACAAAACTAAGCAACACACACACACACACACACACACACACACTGCACATACACACAACAGCACTTGCCTCCTACAAAACTAAGCAACACACCAGTTAGTTTATCAACTCATGGTAAGATGTGTGACTCTACTATTTTATTTGTGCCATATATAGAGAGGGAGAGGGAGGAGAGAGGTGAGAGAGGGGGAGGGAGGATAGATAGAAAGGAGGGAGGTGGAAGGAGAGAGAAGGGGAAGGGGAGGAAGAGGAGAAGGGGAATGAAGGAGAAGAGAGGAAGGGTGAAAGAGAGAGAGATGGAGGAAGGGGGGGATGGGGAGGAGGAAGGAGGGATAGGTCGGTTACACCCCAAAGTCGTAATTTTAAAGTGCCGAGTAATATTTACCCAGATATTGTTGTGTGTTGTGTTGTTACTGTAATTTTGTTTTGGTGTGTGTACCAATTTAACCCTTCCCCTCCTCTCCTTCTCTCCATCTCCCCTTTCCTCTCGATCGCCCCTTTCCTCACTTCATATCACCCTCCTTCTCTTCATTTCCCCTCCTCTCTCCATCCCCTCCACACTTCATCCTTCCTCTCCCCTCCCTCTCTTCTTCCTCCCCGGCTATTTCATGGAAGGGGAATGAGAGGATGAGGACAAGGGAGAGCCTGCGCTACATGACCAGTTTGTTCCGTGAATGAATGTGTGTCTCGGGGATTTATGGAGTAGTTGGCTATTAATCCGGCAAGTAAAAGAGTCTTGTTGTTTTGGTGTTGGAAGTTCGTAATAGAGTTTATTTAGCGTCCTATATGAAGGCTTGGCAATGTATGGTGTGTGTGTGTGTGTGTGTGTGTGTGTGTGTGTGTGTGTGTGTGTGTGTGTGTGTGTGTCCACCTTTCCCTGTACCGTATGGGGAGAGGAAGGTGGTGAGGAGGGAGGAGAGAGGAATCCTTATGGGTAGGAGACACTATATTAATATATGTTAAAGGAAGAGGAGGAGGAGGAGGAGGATGATTAATTGTGAAGAGATCCCCACCACCAACCACCAGCCACCACTATCATCCTCAACACCACCCACCACCATCATCACTACCAACCACCACCATCTCCTCGTCGTCAGCTCACCACAGATAACGCTCAACTACCAGCAGTCAAGCTTTACGGCAGCTTAACCACCATCCTTAGATAACCACACACCAAGCTGCCGCCAGGGCCCGATAAACCTAAGACTGGACTGAGTTAACATTCTCTCTCTCTCTCTCTCTTTCTGTCTGTCTCTCTCCTCCTCTCTCTCTCTCTCTTTCCTGTGTGTCTGTCTGTCTGTCAATCTGTCTCTTCAAAAATCATCAGGACGTTTCATCTCTCTCTCTCTCTCTCTCTCTCTCTCTCTCTCTCTCTCTCTCTCTCTCTCTCCAATAACTCCTCATTACGTTCCAGCAACAGGAAAAAGAACTAACTCTTGGAAACTTTAGAAATTTCAACTGACGAAAAGGTTAACTGAGACTTTTCGTCACCTCTTTCCATTTCTTTCCCTTGATGGCGGATTCATCGAGTGATTGGGTGTGTGTGTTTGTGTGTGTGTGTGTGTGTGTGTGTGTGTGTGTGTTGTGCGTACTATCCTCTACCTCTTCCCAAGCATCTAATCTCCCCTTCCTTTGCTACCCCATCACCCACCTCCCATCATCTCTCCCATCACCCACACCCTCCCATCACCCACCCTTCCCATCACCCATACCCTCCCATCACCACACCCCCATCAACCACTCTCCCCATCACCCAAACCCTCCCATCACACACCCTCCCCATCACCCACCTCCACCATCACCCATACCTCCCATCACTCACCCTCCCCATCACCCACGCTCTCCCCATTACCCATATCCTCCCCATCATCTCTCGAACAAAGGGTTAATCTGGGGAAGACTTGGAGAGCCTTCACAAGTCTTATCTCCCCAGTAGTCTGTTATCTCGCCGTCTCCTCTCATCTCTCGTGTGTGTGTGTGTGTGTGTGTGTGTGTGTGTGTGTTGTGTGTGTGTCATGTATCTCTTCGTCTCGTCAGGTCTCGTTATCTCGGCAGAGGAGGATGGATGCTCAAGAGGCAAGTGACGTGGATAATGGTGGAGAGATAGGAATGCTGTGAGAGAGAGAGAGAGAGAGACGTGTACCTCCCATCACTATTGCATTAAGGTAAAGGAGTTGCCAAAGCTGAGGTGAACAATTACAGTAAATTGTCCTGACACAACAAAGTGAGGTGTGTGTGTGTGTTTAAAAACGCTCGTAAGTACTCTCTCTCTCTCTCTCAGAAGGTTAGTGTATCTGTCATTCCCCCCATTACAAGTCTTGAGATAAATAATGACACTTAATTGACGAACCACCCGGAGATCTTCTTGTCCCTGTGACCTTGACCTCTGACCCCTACCGCACACACACACTACATCCTCACTTGCCCTATGACCGCCTACAGATCACCAGCCGTCACCAACACCTCTTCCCTCCCTGACCAGATATCCCTCCTAGTGACAGGCCTGGCACTAGGGACCTCTCCACACTTTGTCATAAACAGATAAATTGTACCGGGATATTCCCCCCCACACACTCATCATTCTGTCACTTTATGTAACTTGCTGACAAAACCCATGACCCTTCAGTACTACGCCCTTAATGCATGAGTCATAAAGGAAAGCACGAACTCCATCTTCCCAGATGGGCGCTGTAAACGCTTCTGCGCTTCATTGCACAGGATGTAAGGGGGTGCCCAATAAACTAGCCCCGTCGGGGGGCAATCTAATCACACACACGAGAGAGTCCTTACCAAAACCCCGTCTTCA
This sequence comes from Homarus americanus, assembly GCF_018991925.1. Lineage (NCBI taxonomy): Eukaryota > Metazoa > Arthropoda > Malacostraca > Decapoda > Nephropidae > Homarus > Homarus americanus. The sequence continues at coordinate 73,601 of NW_024728267.1, forward strand.
TAGCTCCTTACCTCCTCCTCACCTACCTCCCCTTCCTCCCCATCTTTCCCTCCTCCCCATCTCCCCTCCCCCCTTCACCAGACACAACAACAACAATAATAACCATATACCCCCCCGGTGTGTGTCAGGGAAGGTCGGAATTCAATCAGCGTTGCACTCCCGCTTGATTACCGTGAACGGGCGTGGGTGATCCCTCTTCGTCCGTCCGTCAGGAGCCACGCCCCCCCCCCTTCACCAGGTAGACACAAGGGCATCCAAACACATACACCACGCCATCACACCTCACTCTCTTTCTCCTCCATCTCCTTCCTTCCACCCTTACCATCTCCCTGCCTGCCTCCCTCCCTCACCCTCTCCTTCCCTCCGTCTTCCACACTATAGCCCACCGTCTTACCACCTCCCTCTTTCCCTCCCCACCCTCTCACTCCCTCTCCATCTCCTTCCTCCTCTCTCTCTCCCTCTCCCTCCTTCACCCTCTCCTTCCCTGCCTCCCTCACCACATCCCTCTACCCCTCACTCTCCCTTTACCCCCAATCAACACCTGATTTGACGCCCGGCTGAATGTAATATCTCAGGTTAGTGGCAAGATGGCCGCGGTCATTCCTGCGATTGTCTCAGCGGGCCTTCTGATGAGATGAGACAGGGGGAAGGAAGGGGGATGGACAGGGGAGAAGGGGGTGGACAGGGGTGGGGAGGGGGACAGGGAGAGGGGGGTGGACAGGGGTGGGGAGGGATGGACAGGGAGAGTGGGGAGGGGATGGACAGAAAAGTGGACAGGGAAGAGTGGACAGGGGTAGGGAGGATGGACAGGGGTGGGAGGAGGGGGGTGGATGGGTGGGGAGGGGATGGACAGGGTTGGGAGGGATGGACAGGGAGAAGGGGGATGGACAGGGGTGGGGAGGGATGGACAGGGGTAGGGAGGGATGGACAGGGGAGGGGGGTGGACAGGGGTGGGAGGGGATGGACAGGGGGGGGGGGGTGGGAGGGGATGGCAGGGGAAAAGGGGGTGGACAGGGGTAGGGAGGGGATGGACAGGGTGGGGAGGAGGGTGGACATGGGTGGGGAGGGATGGACAGGGGTTGGGAGGGATGGACAGGGAGGGGGGATGGACAGGGTGGGAGGGATGGACAGGGGTGGGGAGGGATGGACAGGGGAGAAGGGGGTGGACAGGGGTGGGGGGGGATGGACAGGGGAGGGGGGGTGGGGGGGTGGACAGGGGGAAAGGGGGGTGGACAGGGGTAGGAGGGATGGACAGGGTAGGGAGGGATGGACAGGGTGGGAGGAGGTGGACAGGTGGGAGGGATGGACAGGGGTTGGGAGGGATGGACAGGGGTGGGAGGGAAGGACGGGAAGGGGGTGGACAGGGGTGGGGGGGGGGTGGACAGGGAGGGGGTGTGGGACAGAGAGGGTAGAGAAAGGATGGACAAAGTGGACTAAGGGGAAGGAAGGAGGATAGGAAGGAAGGGGAAGAAAGGATGGACAGGGGTGATATAGGTGTGGGAGGAGAGGGCTGGACTAGAGGGGAAGGAAAGGGGAGGGATGGAGAAGGAGAATGAGAAGAAAATAGGGAACAAGAAGGAGGAGGAAGAAGATGGAGATTGATAGAATGAAGGAGAGAGTGGCGAGGAAAGGTGTCAGAGATGGAGTTGATGAAGGGAGGAACTGACGGGAAATCCCGAGAGGTGAGGGGTGAGGTAAGGAGGGAGGTGAGAATGGACGTAATGAAGGTAGGTGGTGAGAGAAAAAGAGAGAGAGAGAGAAGGAGGGAGGTAGAGGCGAGGTAACATAAATAGAATCAAGTATAGATGGATTTAAGAAATAAAGATGGAAATATAGATGGATGAAGAAGTGATCACACACACACACACACACACACACACACACACACACACACACACACACACACACACACTCCCCTAATAAAAACAAAATCTGTAATTCCCTAAAGACAAGAGCAAACACGGGAGAAAATAGGAGAAAGCCGGGAAAAATAGGCCTATTTCTCAACAATTGGCCGCCGTAATTGGAATTAGTTCTGGAATTACCGATACGGCCCGAAAATTGCTTCCTGTTGGTGAGTCTGACTGCAGGAGGAGCAGGAGGAGGAGGAGGAGGAGGAGGAGGAGGAGGAGGAATAGAGGATGAGGAGGCGGAAGGACTCTCTCTCTCTCTCTTCTCTCTCTCTTCTCTCGTACAATGAGGGTGTGGGAACAGGAAGTGCTTTAACTGAGTCAGAGGAGGAAGGGAAGGAGGAAGGAGGGAGGAAAGGGAAGGGAGGAGGAGAATGGAAGGGAGGTGGTGAGGGTGTGAGGAGAGAAAAGACTAAAAGGAAGGAAGGAGAGAGAGAGCCTATTCTCTTTTAGTACAGTGAGATTGAAACAGTAGGTGATGTTTGACAGAGATAGAGGAAGGGAGGAGGAGGAGGAGGAGGAGGGAGGAGGAGGAGGAGGAGGAGGAGGAGGAGGAGGAGGAGGAGGAGGAGGAGGAGGAGGAGGAGGAGGAGGAGGAGGAAGAGGAGGAGGAGGAGGAGGAGGAGGAGGAGGAGGAGGAGGAGGAGGAGGAGGAGGAAGGAAGGAGGAGGAGGAGGAGGAGGAGGAGGAGGAAGAAGAAAGAAGGTTATGTCTCTGGGAGGGAGGGAGGGAGAGCATTGACAAGAGATACAGTAATACATAGACTTATTTTTAAGAAAATTTATGTAGGAAAACAATAAAAATAATGGTTCAGTAATTCTGTGACAAGACAATTAATAATAATAATAATATATTAATAGAAGACGATGATAATGATGATGATGATGCTAATAAATGAGTTATCTAAGGCAGTAATTAACCCTTCACGTAAGCTACACACTTTAGGAAACAATGGCCACAAAGTTCTCCAAATACATGTACAATATTTTTTTCTACTACTACAACTACTACTACTACTATTACTGCTACAATTTTTTTTTAAATGGCCACCAGCCTCCCCGAATAGCCACACCTTCGTCACCATTTAATTACCTTAATATTAAATATCCTAATACATAAGTAACTATCCTAGCTGTGTTGAATTAGTTGAGCCGCAGATCTATGCGGCATTCAGTGACTGTTGCCTCACAGTCAATATCTGCAACTGTTGTCGGCTTTGGGGCCGATGCTCTCGTTCCCCTGAGGCAGAGCAAAGCCGACCGAAGGAGAGAGAAGTAGTCGACATCTCATCCAGGCTGTAACATAACTTCTGGGCTGCTGCTTCTGTTCGGAGATCACCTCCGTGAGTCTGGCGTAGAAGCATCTTGCGCTTGGTCCCATCCCACCTGAGGTTGTGAACACTAGAGGTGGCTGCCTTGATCAAAGTTCTGAATTCTCTCCTCGTATGCTCTCTTATCTTGTCGTTCTCGTTCCTCCTGTGTGCAGCATCGAGGGCTAGTTGCGGTGACATGCGGCCATGGGATCAAAAATCTGATGTCGAAGAAGGCTCGCTGTCCCCGCGTCCAGAATCCTCGGCACTGACGTCAACACGGGCTTCGTTGGATGTGTTTGAAGTCTGGTGGAAAATCTCACCGTCCAATGGAAGGAGGTCGGTTCTACCATGACGTCCGGCAGATTTCCATCAACATATTTGCTGTGAGATCCTTACTTCGTCATGCCTCATGCATGAAGCCCCTTTCTTGCACCATGGCGTGATCGCCATCATAGGAAGAGCCACACACGCATTGGGAGGGCAAACCTTCTACTGGCCGACCGTACCTTAGAGCAATGGCATCTGTAAATTCTTGTTTATTGAGACTGAAACCATTTACCCTTATCGGTAAACCAGTTCGAGGCGCCCACCTCCTGCGCTATAACTATTACTGTTGCTACAACTATTACTGCTGCTACAACTACTACTACTGCTGCTTTAACACTACGCTACGCAACAATTTGCGCAACTACTACTACTGCTGATGCAACTACTGCAGTTTTATTGTTGTGTTTTACGGCTGTTTAACTATGTATTGTGGCAAGCTACATTAGTTGGCTGCACTCGATACAGCTGGTACAGCATTGGTCTGCTGCAGCAGCTGGCTTGACTTGGATTGTGTTTTGGGGTTTGTTTTTTTTTTTTTTGTCTTTACTGCTGCTACAACTACTTTAATACTGCTGCTACAACTATGACTACAACTATTACTGCTGCTACAACTATTACTGCTGCTACAACTACTATTAATACTGCTGCTACAACTATGACTACAACTATTACTGCTGCTACAACTACTATTAATACTGCTGCTACAACTATTACTGCTGCTACAACTACTACTACTACTGCTGCTACAACTACTATTACTGCTGCTACAACTATGACTACAACTATTACTGCTGCTACAACTACTACTACTGCTGCTACAACTATGACTACAACTATTACTATCCTTTGCCTAACCTAACTACCGAAACCTAACCTAACCTAACTAACCTACCGAAACCTAACCTAACCTAACCTCATGTACCACTTACCAACCTACCTTTACCAATCCAACCTAACCTAACCACCCGAAACCTAACCTAACCAACACACACCATCACCCTCACCTACACAACAGTAAAAAAATGACAGCAAGCTCAGGGCGGCGCTGTGCATGATCAAGCAAACACCGTATAAGGACACGAACACGTACCAACCACACCTGTTGGGTTCACTTACACCGTCCGTCCGTGCGTGCGTCCGCCTGTCCGTGCCGCCCTCGGGTAACAATCAATAAAATAAATATATAAACCTCTACTAATAATACAATTCAATGCAGGACCGACAGACGTCTTGAATTCGAGTAAAAAATGGCGATTATCCATATACAAAGTCTTCAGCAAACCGTAAACACAATAAATATTTACTCAAACACTGAAATACTTATCTGAATATAATGAATAACGAATACAAGAGTTAAATTTAAGTCGATTAATGAATAAAATACAGATGAATGAGCATAACAGGTGAGTTAGTGTGACATGATATCATACACGACGTGAAACAAGAGTCTACATTATTGGAACCCTTCACCCAGGCAGCCCACCACCCGTACCTAACTCAACCCACACACAACTGCCCCCATTAATGTCTCCTCAGTGTTTTCTTTCAATTACACGGTACGCGAACTAACGGACGGATACACACAGCTACAACTTCAACTTCAGTCCAGGTTTATAGAATGATTGGCTAGTCTAGATTGTCGACCAACCCTGAAATATTAACTATAGACCCGCCACCATTTTTCTATTGCCACTTCTTCAAAAATCCAACGAAACGGAAAGGAAGGAACATTTTTCAGCACTCGGTCTATAGTCATCAACTCCACCACAACAAAAACTCACAGACTCTACCTCGGGTATAGAAAGCAAAACATCAATGGAAACCGCGATAAGAAAGTCAAATGGAAAGCGCGGTAAAGTAAAAATTTTCGCGGGAGTTTTTGGAAATAAATAACAACAGAAAACGCGGGTAATGGAGGTGGTGGAGGGGAGGACTAAACCAATTTCTCTCATCCTTGATATGTGTGTGATCTCCCATGGCTTGGCTGGCATATACTACATAACTTATAGCTAGATCACGCAATTAAGGTGATATACCAGGTAATACGAGTCGAAATATAAGCCAAACCTACACAAAGGGAACTGCCTCATTCGTCTGGCAGCGTTGTGAGGAGGGGGGCGTGCCGATGCTGGCAGGATGGTGATGCCAGAAGGTGGAAGTGAGGATGTCGGGCCGCTACCACCCACCCACACACACACACACTCAGACCAACAACCTTGAATTATGTATCTGTGTTCCCCGCCAGGTGAACAAAGGTCGAGGAAAAGGTCATAAAGGTCAAGGGGAGGGAGAGGGTAGGTCAAGGGAAGGGAGAGGGGTAGGTCAAAGAGGGGAGAGGGGTAGGTCAAGGGGAGGTAGGTCAATAGGGAAGGGGAGAACATAGGTCAGGGGGAAGGGGTGGGGAGACGTGGGGGAAGGAGAGGGTGGAAGCGTAGGTCAAATGGGAGGGGGAGAGGGTGGAAGCGTAGGTCAAATGGGAGGGGGAAGGTGGGAGCGTAGGTCAAGGAAGGTTAAAAATTACTGGAAGATGAAGGGCGACACACGGTGAATTTCCGTCGATCTGAATCGAAATGTAATTACGTCATTTACCTGCACGCAACCTTCCTGTCCTGCACCAAAGACCATGATAATGATGATGATGATGATGATGATGATGACGATGATGATGATGATGACGATGATGATGATGATGATGACGATGAAGATGATGATGACGATGATGATGACGATGATGATGATGATGTCAACAAATTAGCCTCTATAAACATAACTAATACAAACAATGTATGTAAATATGTGTATAAATCTATGCTATTTATTATACACCTCATTGGGAAGGTCTTGTACTAGAATTTATGAGCAAAAATACAGAAGGAGGAGGGCAGGGGGGTAGGGAGGGAGACAGGGTAGGGAGGAAACAGTGGGGTAGGGAGGGGGAGACAGGGGGGTAGGGAGGGAGACAGGGAGTAGGGAGGGAGACAGGAGGGTAGGGAGGAGACAGGGGGGAAGGAGGAGACAGGGGGTAGGAAGGAGACAGGGGGTAGAGAAGGGAGACAGGGGGTAGGGGAGGAGACAGGGGGGTAGGGAGGGAAGCAGGGGGCACACGGATACCTTTCTTGTTACACTGGATAGACTACTCCCTACTCCTCATCACCCCCTACCTGCTATGTAACCACGACAACCAGTTATACAGATCTCCCTATCTCTCTCTCTCCCTCTCTCTCTCTCTCTCTCATATCCGCAGATGTTGCATGTGTGGTGGACTATATCTAGTGCGGGAGGTGGTGGCGGCAGCATCTTGTCCGATTCTCCATCATACAGCCACTTCCTCCCCCTCTACCAACTCTCTCCTCCCTTCCACAACACACCCACTCCATCAAACTCCTTCTCTCCTTCACACCCACTCCACCACAACCTCCTCCCTGCATCAACCAAACCCTCCCTCCATCACCACCACCTCCGTCACACATCATTGCGGCCACCAAGGTTGCTTACCGAGTATCAGGGAGGAGGATGATCTCACCGCTTACATACGTCTTAACCTGCTACTGACGCTGGCCTCGGTCACGCTCTCCGTTATTACACATCATAGGTGTGTGTGTGTGTGTGTGTGTGTGTGTGTGTGTGTGTGTGTGTGTGTGTGTGTGTGTACTGTTGAGTCTCTCTATTACAGGCAGAATATTTAGCTGACTCATTTTCTCTCTATCTCTCTCTCACAGATACTCATTCAATCTCTCTCACTTTCTCTCCTCTTCAAAGTTCCACCTGACAACACCTGGATAACCACCTTATGAAACACACTATTGCTACTTGTCTATTACAGGTGGACGCGTTCATTAAATCCTCGCTAATTAGGTAAATAGAAAAATAAATAAATTAATAAATAAATAAAAACTTGAGCTTTAATATGTTGTATCTGTATTCGTGATATCAATAAGTGTACCTGCATCTGTACCAATAAATGTTCCTCCATCTGTACCAACAAGTGTACGGGTATCGTCCCAGAATGTAAACAATGAACACCCCAGTTACCGCCACCATACATCAAGTTTAATACCGTCAGCAACAACACTCAGTCGTACCCAAGGTCGTACCCCTCACTGCGCCTACCCGTTCTCCTGACCTCAGTGTCCGCCCTCCTGTCACCAACAACAAAACTATACTGTCACTAAGGTCTGTCATCACTCTTCTCTCCCCACAGTCGCTATTATTCCATATGATCCTCTAGAGAGTGTAGATAATCCTTTGCTACCTCTAGCTGACAGTTGAAGACGTCATTTAATATAATTACATTGTGAAAATCCCATCCAAGGGAACTATTCATTATGCTGTGCAAATTGAGTCAGGACTGAGAAATACTCATTTATAATAGTTAACACCAATTATATTTACAGTAAAACAAAGGGTACAGACATTGACACTGAATGGCCTTGTGGCCCAACTGATTTAGTTATTTATCAATCTTAATCTCACACTAAAGCTCTTCCTCCGTTCACGGAAGTATTCACCCTGTTTTCACCCCTCGAGGAAGGCAGCTCCTAAACATAAACGAACAATACATCTTTTACAATTAGAATCTTAGCTCAAAATTTTTTGTATAAGTACAAAATGTTATATTACAAAATGTAAAAAATTACATTGAACCAATATAATTCACATCCAGTGCAAAAAATAAACTAATTTTCACAAAGGACACATCTTTCTCTCCTTTCCTTTCATTGTATACTACTCTTGCAACTGTGACTGATACAAAAAGACTATACAGTACACACCATAATATATTAACGGTAAGTAAATACATAGCCATATGTAACAACTGATGGTTAAAGACATACCCTCGGCTATTTTTTTTAAACACTCGGGGCAGCAACTCCGAAGATCAATCCCGAATGTCGGATTACCGTTTGGTAATCCGACAAATGGATTCGTCAAACTCGAATATCAATCCCGAGCAGTGATGAAAACCTCATGTTGGAGTTATCGGGCTTTTGCATCATTTTGGCAGCCAGCAAGTAAATACACACGATGATACTTGAGCAGTAATTTATTTAACCTAAAAATTTGGTATGCCTGTATATATCAACTTAATACTCGCATCCAAATGATCTTGACAACAGTAGGTGCTGGATTCTGTCGTCGAGCAGCAAGTCACCATCTCTTTCTTATCTTCTTATCTTTCGGTACTGTGATGAATATTTTTTTCTGGTGAGGATTTCTCGGGACTCTTGCACATTGGCACGACGCACCAACGACTCTCTGTCCTTTCCTTGAACATTGTACATGGCCACAAGTCCTGTATTTCTGCAGGTAACAACACACACCACATCTGGCTGCCTCCAGGCTCCCTCGGCGACTGGAGCCAGTCTGTGACGTCATAACAAACAAAAGCTTTACGCAGTCACGTGACTTTTAAGCAAATTTAACCATTATTTTTATACTTTATGGCCCAATTTATTTAACAATATCATTAACATAATAAATTTAAGCGTTTTCTTTGCCCATTGACCTGACACCTTACGAAAAAATTCCAAGCGACAACTCGCCCAGTCCTCCATTTCTCGCTCACCCTGAAGCGCTCGCACCCAAAAAGTATCTACTCTAGTTGTGTTGAGTTAATTGCGTAGATCTATGCAGCATTCGGTGACTGTTGCCTCATAGTCAATATATGCGGCCGACGATCTCGTTCCCCTGAGGCAAGTAATGCAGACCTGAGCAGAGAGGACAGTCGATAACTCAACCAGGCTATAACGTGGCTTCTGCTTCTACTACTACAAGCTGACAAATCCATACATACATAAACAAGTAACCTACACACACACACACACACACACACACACACACACACACACACACACACACACACACACAGTCCATTGAACTGTTCCTACTTGTACTCTCTTCACTATGCATCTTAAAGTCATCTATCACTAGGGGAGAAGCAACATGGGGGAGAAGCAACATGGGGGAGACGCAACATGGGGAAGAAGAAGCAACATGGGAGAAGCAACGTGGGAAGGGAAGTAACAGGGGAGGTGGGAAGAAATATGGGGAGAGGCAATATGGGGAGGGAAGCAACATGGGGTGGGAGAAGCAACATGGGAGGGAAAGCAACATGGGGAAGGGATGCAATATGGGGAGGGAAGCATGTGAGGGAGGGAAGCATCATGGGGAGGGGGAAGCACATGGGGAGGGGAAAGCAACATGGGAGGAAAGCAACATGGGGAGGAAACAACATTGGGGAGGGAAGCAATATGGGAGGGAAGCAATATGGGAGGGAAGCAATATGGGAAGGGAGTAACATGGGAGGGAGAAGCAACATGGGAAGGGCAATATGGGGTGGGGAAGCAACATGGGAGAAAGCAACATGGGGGAGGAAGCATCATGGGGAGGGAGAAGCAACATGGGGGAGGGGAAGAGGTGAGACTCAAACTTAGGTTAGGTTAGGTTAGGTTAGGTCTCTGTATTATATACGTGTGGTGTTGCAGAAATTCAGTCGGAAAAATATAGGTTGCAATTTTCGGTTTAAATGGCCCTGTCCCTCCCCCCTACCTCCTCTCCTCTCCCTCCCTCCTACCTCTCCTCTCCTCTCCCCTCCCTACCTCCTCCTCTCCCTCCTCTTTACGTTTATATATTCTTTTATTTAGTGTTATTAGTGTAATTTGTGTTGAGGATTTGTTGTTGTTATTGTTGATGACGTTATTGGTGGTTGTGGTTGTGTGGTATTGTCGTTGTTATTGCTGTTGTTATTATTGTTGATTGTGTTAGTGTTGTTGTCGTTGTTGTGATTGTTGTTGGTGGTGGTGGTGCTATTGTTGATGATTGTATTATTGTTATTTTGTTGTTATTTGTTGTTGTTGTTGTATCTGTATTCCCCTAACTAACTAAAGCGTCTCAATGTCAATATCTAAAATTAATATCTTGACTAAATTAAACCTTACTGACGTCAATTTCCAATTCGGGTCGGCGGAGGCAAGAACGAGCTATACACACGCGAGGACATAAGGTCGATACTCCATTACCATGCTGTTGACCTCTGTGTGTGTGTGTGTGTGTGTGTGTGTGTGTGTGTGTGTGTGTGTGTGTGTGTGCGTGTGCGTGTGCGTGTGTGTGTGTGTGCGTGCGTGCGTGTGTGTGTGTGTGTGTGTGTGTGTGTGTGTGTGTGTGTGTCTCACCTGTCATTAGCAGAATCATAAAGGTGTGTGTTTGTAGATGTGTCTAAAGTCTAAACCATGGGATGTCTATCTATCTATCAATCTATCTATCTATCTATCAATTCACTTATCTATCTCCAATCAACCTTATGTGTTTATACCTGGTCGTCATGGCAACCGCTTTGTTTACAGGTGCGTCTCCCCCAATAAGACAATGTATGGGGGGAAGAGAGGGCCTGGTGGTGGGGAGAGTGAGCCCTGGGTGGGTGGGGGCATGGGAAGGGGCTCTCTCTCTCTCTCTCTTCTCCTCTCTCTCTTCTCTCGTTCATCAATACCGCCGTCCATAACTGATTAAAGGACAACCGACCCACCTTATATTACCTTCACCACCACCTGCTCCAACACCTCCTCTTCCTCCATCTCCATCACTATATCTACCTCCAACACCATCACCACCACCTTCTTTTCTTCCCACCTCCACCACCTCTGCTCCTCTTCCTCCACCGCCAAAGGAAAAGGGAAGGGAAGGAAGGAGGAGGAGGAGGAGAGGAAGGAGGAGGAGAGGAGGAGGAGGAGGAGGAAGGAGGAGGAGGAGGAGGAGGAGGAGGAGGAGGAGGAGGAGGAGGAGGAGGAGGAGGAGGAGGAGGGAGGAGGAGGAGGAGGAGAGGAGGAGGAGGAGGAGGAGGAGGCGGCGGCAGGATCGATGAAAGGGCGATCACGTCAACACTGTTTCAACATAATTACTGTCACGACCCGTACCAACCACACACACACACACACACACACACACACACACACACACACACACACACACACACATATAATAATGATCATAAACCCAACGAACAAACAGGTTAAATCAGTAATGAGATACAGAATATAAATAAGACAGGTGATGCCCCAGGTATTGACGTGAGGTGAACAGAGACTCAGGTAAGTGACAGGTGTTGAGGCAGGTATCACGCCTTTGTTTACATACTGGAGTTTTTGAAGTTTAGACGTATTTTAAACGACCTCTAGATTAATTTATTGATATATCAGGTAGGGAAACAAAAATATCCACACGTCTTATGGAAACAGTGGGATTTGTATGTGAATAGAATTGATTTTAATTTCATACGATAATTTTTAAAACAGGGACGATATGTTGGGGGAAAAATTGGTCAAATATCCCGTTACCATTATCATCATTAGTTACCAACACGATGCTTGGATTTGGGGGATTTTCTGTTGTTGGAGAAGAGGAGGAGGACTTGGTGGTGGAGATGTTGGAGGAAGAGATGGTGGTGGTGATAGTGCTGGAGAAGGAGGAGGAGGAGGAGGTTGTGTACTGGGAGGTAGTGTGTGTGATGACCTCATAATGGTCCAATACACAGGTGTGGTCACCCTATGGCCAGGTGACTGTGTTTGGTGTATAATTATTTCGGGTTATTACCCTGTTTTATGGTGTGTGTGTGTGTGTGTGTGTGTGTGTGTGTGTGTGTGTGTGTGTTGTATTATTCCATGTGGGGCTTTATTCTGTAGTGGCTATTATTATTATTATTATTATTATTATTATTTTGTTTATTGACTTATTTATCGAACTTATAAAAAATATATAAACGTTCTCTATATTACGACTGGCTGCCCGCCCATTATTATAACATATATCACGTTAAGTCTTCATATCACGCCCATTACTATAAGATAGACGGTGTTATATCATGTTACATCGTCCATATCACCCGTCGTGTGGCCCTGGGGGAAGCTATGACGCTCTCCCCTGCCACCACTGTCATCACTATTCACCCCTGTCACCTGTTATCATCGCTACCAACGTCACCTACCATCACCACCACCGCCATATAACGTGATAATGGTGTCATGTTATATAACCTGCTAGTTACCTCCCCTGACACACTCCCTCCTCCCTCACACATACAGCCTTCCCTCCTCCCTCCCTCCATCTCTAGAGTGAGGGCAGCCTAGATAAATTAATTGCGGGTAGACAACCTGAATGAGCATAACCAGACGTCACTCCACGCTCCATTTACACACCCAATGCTCTTCCCCCTCCTCCCTCATGCTCCATGCTCCACGCACACACTCATACGCTCATTTTCCGCAGCCTGGTCCTGTTGGGATAGCACCCCTCCCCATGATGTCAGTCCGGGAGAAGGTGAAAGAGAGGGGAGGAGATGAGAGAGGGGAGAGGATGAATACGAAGGTGAGAGGAGGTGAATAGAGGATTTGAGGGGAGAGGGGGTGAATAGAAGAGGGAAGAATGAATAGGAGAGAGAGAGGGGGAGAGAGAGGAGAAGGGGAAGAGGGGTGTATCAGAGGGGGTTATGGAGGGACGAAGAGAGAGACAGAGAGAGAGAGAGAGATAGGGGAGGGGAAGGGGGAGAGGAGGTGTTATCACTGGAGGCCCAAGGAGTGGGGGGAAGCTGGGTGTAGGTACAGCGGAATTTAATACAATTATCTATGGTTCACACCCCTCTTCCCCCTCTGCCTGCCTCACTATAAACCTGTGTGTGTGTGTGTGTGTGTGTGTGTGTGTGTGTGTGTGTTGACGTTAGTACAAATGTAATACATCTTAACTGAGTACACGAGTGGGTTGTCTTAGTCCCAGTTCCCCTTCCCCTCTCTCTCCCTCCCCATCCTTCCTCCCCAATGGCATTTTATCACCCCAGAGTACAGAGCACCTTCACCCCCACACACACACACACACACACACACACACACCCACACACACACACATACACTCTATGTCTGTCTGTCTCTATCTCTCTCTCATTTCCTCCCATGAACTCCCCTCTACCTCCACTTAACCTCCCTCTACCTCATAACCTCCCTCTATCTCCACTTAATCTCCCCTCTACCACCACTTAACCTCTCCTCTACCTCCACTTAATCTCCCCTCTACCACCACTTAACCTCCCCTCTACCTCCACTTAACCTCCCTCTACCTCCATAATCTCCCTCTGTCTCACTTAACCTCTCCTCTACCTCCCTTAACCTCTCCTCGACCTCCCCTCATCTCCCTCTACCCCACTTGCCTCCCCTCCCCACTAAGGCCTGTGGGCTGTCTCGGGAGCTTCTTGAGTCTTTACTACATTTTTATAGACTCTTAAGGTTCGCGTTGGGGAGAGAATTAGAACAAGACATTACCTTCTCCCCTCTGGTCTCCCCACACCCCCGTCGTGTTGGGGAGAGTAGTGGGGAAAAAATACTACTTTCACCCTGCCAACCCTCCCCCACCACCTACCCATCAATCCCCACTCTCTCCCCCACCCCTTCCCATCAACAAAGCACCACCCACCACCCCACCCTCTCCACCCACACACCCCACCCTCTCACCCACACCCCCACCCACACCTCCCACCCTCTCTTCCCACCCTCTCCCCCCACCCCCCCCACCCTCTCCACCCACACTATCCCACCCTCTCCACCCCACCCCCACCATACCTCCACCCTCTCTATCACCCTCTCCCACCCACACCCTCTCCACCCACCCCCACCTCCACCCACACACCCCCACCCTCTCTACCCACACCTATCACCCCTCCACCCACACCCTTCCCATTAAAAGCCATCCATCCAGCCACCCATCCATCAAGCCTACCCCCATCACAATTAAGAGAGGATTATGGGTAACACTTAAGGCAGTAATCACCTCATTATCCACCTCGCCAGTGTTTCCTCCACATGGCAAAACTCTTAACGCCAGATACTAAAAACATTATTATTTTCCTTTCTTTCTTATTCTGCAGTATTTCTTTCTTTGTTTCTCTCTCTCTCTCTCTCTCTCTCTTTCTTTCTTTCTTTCTTATTCTCATTATTTCTATCTCTCTCTTTCTTTCTTTCTTATTCTGCATTATTTCTTTCCTTGTTTCTCTCTCTTTCTTTCTTATTCTATATTTTTTCTTTGTTTCTCTCTCTTTCTCTTTTCTTTCTTTCTTTCTTATTCTGCATTATTTCTATCTCTCTTTCTTTTCTTTCTTATTCTGCATTATTTCTTTCCTTGTTTCTCTCTCTTTCTTTCTTATTCTGCATTATTTCTTTCTTTGTTTCTTCTCTCTCTCTCTCTTTCTTTCTTATTCTGCATTATTTCTCTCCTCATTCTTTCTTTCTTTTCTGCATTATCTCTCTCTCTCTCTCTTTTTTTTTTTTCTTCTCTCTCTCTCAATTTTCTCACTAATTTTGTCTTTCTAATATAATCCCCATTCAAAAAAATACTATAATAAATCATATACAGAAAAATACTTATATACAGTACAGATATAATACAGTTTTGTAGTGGGTTAATAATACAGGATATACAGCAATACAGTGGTGGTGTGTATATTGAGTTTACGTCCCTGTGGAAATAATTCAGTGTTCTCTAGTGTATTGACGTGTCAGATTTACTCTCTCTCTTTAATAACTTTCTCTATCTCTCTTCAATATCTACTCTCTCTCTCTCTCTCTTATTCAGTCGTACATCCTCTCTCCCCTCTTTCATCACTTTCTTCTTCTTCTTCCTCCTCTCCTCCCCTCTTCTTCTTCCTCCTCCTCCTTTTCCTTGTTTACTCTTTATCTATCCTCTTATAATTTATCCTTTTCCTTCTTTTTCCCGACCTAACCCTTCCTCCTCTCTCCTTTCTTCCCTATTCTCTCTCTCTCTCTCTCTCTCTCTCTCTCTCTCTCTCTCTCTCTCAACTTTACAACCTCCATCTCGTTGTAGTCAATATATTTTTCAATTCTCTCTCTCTCTCTCTTTCCCACCTTTATCCTATCCTCCTCTTCCCCTCTCAATTTCCTCCTCCATCTACCACGACCTATGTTTCACCAATTCTCTCTCTCTCTCTCAATTTTATTCTCTTTTTCCCCTTTCCTCCTTCGCTTTTTTTCCTCCTCTTCTTTGTTATTCCTCGTTTCTTGTCCTCCTTTTATACCTTGTTTTCTCTATTCTTTTCCTCCTACTTTAACCATTCTCTCTCCCTCTCCTTCAATCTTTGCCCATCCCATCATCTCTCTCTCTCTCTCTCCTTTATTCATTCCCCTTCCTCTCTCACCCTATCCTCGTTTCCTCCTCCCTAAATTCTCTCCGTCTCTACAACACCCCCCCTTCTCCTTTCCTCCGCCCCCTTCCCCTCCTCCGGGCCCTCCCCTTCTCCCTCTCTTCCTCCCTTCTACCCTCCCTCAGGTACAGAACCCCCACCCCCATGAACGTCAATATTTGAGAATGACCAATGGAGATGTTATCTTTCTTATCTCCCCTCTCTCTCTCTCTCTCCCTCTCTAATGTCTGTATGCCTTCTCTCTCTCTCTCTCTCTCTCTCCCCTCTCTCTCTCTCTCCTCCTTCTCCTTCTCCCAATGTCTGTCTGTCTCTCACTATCTCCCTCACAATCTCTTTCTACCTGTCGATTTGTCTATATTTCACCATTTAACAAATATATTTCACCACTCACCATTATATTTCACCATTTAACAATATATATCACCATTTAACAATATATATCACCATTTACCAATATATATCACCATTTAACAATATATATCACACCACTCAAAAAAATCTCACTGCAATTCCTGGCTATAAGCGACCAAACGATAACTTTCCTTCACAGCGACGAAATGTAAACAAACTTGTGAATCAAACTCCCATTAAGAGAGAGGAGAAAAAACTCGGACTTGTATTAAAACAACAAAGTTCCCATGACCATTCCTGGGACTAGAGGGCGGGGAGTGGTTGAGAAAGTGGTGGAAGGAAAGGAAGGAATAGGGGGAGGAGGAGGAAGAGGAGGTTACAGGAGGAGGAGTGATGAAAAGAGGAGGATAAGGAAGGAGGAGAAGAACAATTGTAAATATTTTTCATTTAATTCGAACATAAAGAAAATTTACAAAGTCGATATTTTACATTACTATAAATTCTTCCGAGTGTAAACAAACGCTAATTGGCTCCCTGTGACCCTTCTTCCCCCCCCCCTACACCCCCCTCGTGTGTATTTCGTTAATTACAACCACAACTTAACCTAACTCAACTACCTATGTAAACACAGCTGAGACGACGTATGTAAACAAACCCACTACGACGATCAGCTGAGACGATATGTAAACAAAAAACATTTCAACCTTCATCAGTGTAATCAAGTCATTTTTTCCCTCTTTTGTTGCTGGGTGAATTTGTAGGGGCTGGGGAGGGGTGAGGGCCAATGAGGGGTGAGAGACTATGGAAGGTGAGGGGTGAGGGGTAGGAGGGTTGGACTACAGATTAATCACTGACCATCTATCGTTTACATCCCTTTTCAATTATTCATTTTTCATCTCTTTTTCCCTCCAGGTAACATCCACCTCCCTCACTACCACCATTAATACTACCAGTACCACCACCACTACCAGCATTATCACTGCCAGTACCACCACCACACCACTAGCACCACAACCACCAGCACCACAACCACCACCAGCACCACAACTACTACCAGCACCACCACCACCAGCACCACAACTACTACCAGCACCACCACCACCACCATCAGCACCACAACCACCAGCACCACCACCACCATCAGCACCAAACCACCACAACCACCACCACCACCACCACCACCACCACCACCACCACCACGCCAGCCTTCCTGCCAATTCCCCATTTTCCTTCCTCCCCAAGTCTTCCTCCACTACTATACTGACATAGGGAGGGCCCTACCCTCCTCAGCACATGTCTCCCTCCTCCCTCCTCGTACCTCCTCCTCCTCGTACCCTCCTCCTCCTCCTCGTACCTCTCTCCCTCCTCTTCCTCCTGCCTTCTTCTCCTCCTCCTCCTCGTACCTCTTCCTCCCTCCCTCCTCCTTACCTCTCCTCCTCCTCCCTCGTACTCTTCCTCCTCCTCCTCCTCGTACCTCTTCCTCCTCCTCCTCCTCCTCGTACCTCTCCTCCCTCCTACCTCCGTTTTGTATGTTCCTCCACCCTCTTCCTTGTACCCTCTTCCTCCCACCTCTGCTTTACATATTAATCCAACTTCTCCCCTCCTTCTCTTCTACTACTTCCCTCATCTATCCTCCTCCTTATCTCTATCTATCCATCTATCTATCCATCTATCTCTCTATAACAGCAGCAAACAAAACTACATACTGACTACAATTAGACTATTCCCCTGATAACGGAGGAGGAGGAGGATGGGAGGGAAGAGGTGGGGAGGAAGGGGAGAGAAGGAGGAGAAATGGGAAGGGGAATAGGAAGGGGAGGTTAGTGGAGGGAAGGAGGGTTAGGTGGAGGAAGGAGGGTTGTGAGGGAAGGAGGGTAGGTGAGGGGGATGATAGTGAAGGAAGAGAAGGGTAATGAGGGAGAGGGGCTAGTGAAGGGAAGAGGAGGTTAGTGGAGAGAAGGGGATGGGAGGGAAGGGGATGGAAGAGGAGGGAGGGAGAAGGAGGGAAGAGGAGGAGGAGGAGGGTAGTGGAGGTGAAGAGGAGGAAGAGAAGGAGGAGGTAGTGGAGGTGAAGAGGAGGAGGAAGAGGAGGAGGGAGTGAAAGGAGGGAGGGAGGGTAGTGAGGTGAAGAGGAGGAAGAGGGTAGAGGAAGAGGATGGTAGTGAAGGGGAGGAAGGCTTATCAACAGGGTGTTATCAAAGGGCGCACTAAACCTACAGTACATGATCGTCAGAAGGTAAACAAACACTTAGCAGGTCGTCATCCATACCACCACTACGACCCTCACCACCACGACTACGAACCTCCTCATCACCACCTGGCACCCCCTCACCACCTCCACCATTGACCTCCTCATCACCACCGGGCACCCCCTCACCACCATCACCGCTAACACAATGACTTTCACCACCACCTTCACTACTCTACAGCTGGTATCTTGTGTCATGCCCCCCCTACACCCCCCCACACACACTAACCCCCCACACACTACACCCTCCCCCCACACACACACACAACGGGGCAGTACAATCCATAACAGCTCAGCAATAAGGTTTATCTACACTAACTGACTGCTTCGATTCTGGTAGACTTTAGTGTACCGATCAAAATAACCTGTTATTGTTAGTTAGGCCAGGTCAGGTCAGGTCAGGTCAGGTAAGGTCAGGTGTTTTATGCGTAACGACACACACTAAGCCCGACCATAGCTGGTTAGGTTAGGTTAGCTTAGGTTAGGTTTAGGTGTACAGTACAGGTCTTTAACTCGTGTGCTACAGGGCCAGAAGTGACCATTACTGTGAGTTGTGGCTGTACTGAAACACACACACACACACACACACACACACACACACACACATACTAAGGGTGAGGGAGAGAGATAACACACACACATACAAAGGGGAGAGGGAGAGAGATAACACACATACATTATCTCTATAACACACACAAAGGGTAGAGAGGAAAGATATCTCACAAACACACTCTCACACACACAAATACAAAGAGAGAGAGAGAGAGAGAGAGAGAGAGAGAGAGGATGGATCACACACCTGTCTCTCTAAAAACCATCTTGCCCCTTCACGTCACACCTGTACACACCTGAGAAAAGATCCATTGGTCGCTATCGGGGTCGGAAATGTGACAAAAAGATCCCTTGTTCGCTGTCGGGGTCGGAAATGTAAGAAAAAGATCCATTGGTCGCTATCGGGGCAAAAAAAAATTTGACAAACTTTGCTTTAATCCTTGTAAACAAATATATATCAGGTCAATATTATTATTATTATTATCAACTCTGTATTTTTTCTGGCTAAATAAACTGTTTCAATATCATCATTGTATATAGTGTGGCCTCAGAAGCCATGACAATCAACAAACATTTTAATACGCTTATGGCTTGATTACTTTATTTGTTTATGGTATTTAAATCAAGTGCGGCTTGTTTTTTTTTCTCTCTCAAGCAAACATTTGGATTTTTTGTGATTGTATTTGATCCTGCGTTTTTTTTTATCGTTCACTCCACTACCAGCTTCTAGGTTTGATAACTCCTGAATAATGGTCGTAGAAAGTGTTTGTCTGTCTGTCTGTCTGTCTGTCTGTCTGTCTGTCTGTCTGTCTGTCTGTCTGTCTGTCTGTAGGTCTGTCTATCTGTCTATCTGTCTGTCTGTCTACCTATCTATCACCCATTTGTACACTCAAGTACTACCGTAAGGAGAGGTAGAGAGAAAGAGAGAGAGAGAGGGAGGGGGGGAGAGAGAAGGAGTGGAGAAGGCTAAGAGGGAGAGGGAGATGGGGAGTGGAGAGGGAGAGGGGAGAAGTAATACCCCCCTGCACCCCCTCTAAACCACTCGAACCCACATAACTAACTCCAAATGCAATCACATGACTTACCATCATCATCATCATCATCATCATCATCATCATCATCACTTTCCCACTCTGAGACGATGTTGTTAAGTGGGAACCATTTCTAGGTCTCCCTCCTCGGCTATATTTGTCTGAGAATATATTAATACATCCCTGGGGCGCTGTATATCCTCTGCAATCTCTCTTCCTCTCTACAACTCTCACCTCCCCCTGTGCCAGTAGACAGGGGAATTGAGGAGTCAGGTGAGTGATGTGGGGGAGGGTAGAGATGGAAGTGGAGGAGAGGAGAGGAAAAGGGGGAGAAGAGGTAGGGTGAGTAGAGGGGTAGTTAGTGGGGTAGATGGTAGGTGGGGTAAAGGAGTAGAGGGAGGTATGGTGAGGTGGGGGGAGGTAAGGTGAGGGGAGTGAGGAAAGAGGGGGGGAGGGTAATGGGGGGTGTGTAAAGAGCCCATTGGGACGAGAGACTAATGGCCAATTTTAAACAGCTCCTCCTCCTCGCTACTAGCCGGTGAACTGGAAACGTGGCCAAGACTCCTGGTTGATAAATAGTCAAGAAGGTGAGGAAACGAGATGAGGGAATGGTAGGGTGGTGGTAGGGTGGTGGTAGTGGTGGTACGATGGTGGTAGGATGGTAGTGGAGGTAGTGGTGGTAGAATGGTGGTGGTGGTAGGATGGTGGTGGTGGTAAAATGGTGGTAGTGCTCGAGGATTCTGGACGCGGGGACAGCGAGCCATCTTCGACATCAGGATTTTTGGTCCCATGGCCGCATGTCACCGTAACCTAGCTCTCGATGCTGCACACAGGAGGAACGAGAACGACAAGATAAGAGAGCATACGAGGAGAGAATTCAGAACGTTGATCAAGGCAGCTTCACTCCTCTAGTGTTCACAACCTCTGGTGGGATGGGACCAAGTGCAAGATGTTTCTACGCCAGACTCGCGGAGGTGATATCCGAACAGAAGCAGCAGCCCAGAAGTTATGTTACAGCCTGGATGAGATGTCGACTGTCCTTCTCTCTCCTGAAGTCGGCTTTGCTCTGCCTCAGGGGAACGAGAGCATCGACCCCAAAGCCGACAACAGTTGCAGATATTAACTATGAGGCAACAGTCACTGAATGCCGCATAGATCTGCGGCTCAACTAACTCAACACAGCTAGGATAGCTACTTATGTATTAGGATATATAGTTTTAAGGTAATAAAATGGTGGCGAAGGTATGGCTATTGGGGGAGGCTGAAGGCCATGCTATTTACAAAAAAAAAGTAGTAGTAGTAGTCATCACCACACACCCTATAACTAACGATGATATACTTGAAAAAGCTGAGACAGTCAGCTCTAGATGTGCTTGACCTAACTGACTAACTAACGCACCCCCACGCCCCCGGCCCTCTCACACCGCAAACACCTCCCTGCACCCCCAACACAGCTCCGTACACAACACCTTTCTCAACACCAATGACAAACAAATTCTATCAGGTAACACACTTTTGGTCCATAATTCCTGCCTTAACTACAGCACAAAGGTGACGCCTCAGCAAGTAAACATAAAAACCCAAACATATATGATACTAATTATACATATTTATAATTAATTAATATGTTTATAATTCACGATATTACAGATTATAAAGTATCATCTTTATTACCACTGTAGTTTATAGTTCACAATGCACTATATATATAACTAATGATGGTGACCTGTGGTTTTGGTGGTCAGCACACTCGTTACACAACCCAGTGGCCCCAGGTTCGATCCCCCACTGGCAGGTCTGGAAATACTGTACTATGACCAAGCATGTTTTTTTTTTTTACTCAATTTACGTCTGTTTACCTGCAGCAAGTTATTGAGGAACCTAGATATTAATTGACTCGTGGCTGACCTAACCTAACCAAATCGAACCTAAACTACCCACAAGAAGTTATTGAGGAACCTGGATGTTAATTGACTTGTGGCTGACCTAACCTAACCTAACCAAATCGAACCAAACCTATCCTAATTGAACCTAACCTAACCTAACCCAACCTAACCTAAAATAACCCAAACTAACCTAACCTAATCGAACCTAACCTAACTTAACTCCTGACTCCATCTATAAACCACACCTAAATCGGAATAATAAGGTATAATAATTCTTGGTATATTTTCACAACTGTTATATCCAATACACACACTATATCAGGGTTTAGTAATAAGGGCGTAACCAGCCTTAGGTTTTTCACAGTGACCAGACAATCTTACACGTCCTAAAAATTTAATGTGTTTTTCTCACGATCTAAAATCTTAAAAAAAAAAAAAAATTGCTTCCCACGTCCCTTATAGTTACGATGGATTTTTTCATGACCTAAAATTTAAAGGGTTTATCAAGACCTAAATTTAAATGATTTATCAAGACCTAAAATGAAATGGTTTTTCATATCCTAAAAATTAAAGAGTTTATCAAGACCTAAAATGTATAAGGTATCAAATGACCCTAAATTTAAAGCACCTCCAACGACCTAAAAACCCAAATCTTTCCCCACATCCCTAAAATTTTGAGTAACTCTTTTCCTTAAAAATTGATAAAGACAATATTATTATTACTTAACTTAACCTAACTTCAAATTCTCATTTTCCCCTCCTCCGCCATTTCTTCCTTCCACCTTCCTCTTCCTCCCCTCCCCCCCCTCCTCCTCCGCCTCTTCCTTCCTCTCTCCTCAAATACTAAGCCACATATTTTATTCCCCTCATCAAAATACACTCCAAATCCCCCTCCTCCTCCCCCCTACAAAAAATACCCTCACCCCTCCGCATAAACCTAACCCCCCGTCTTAAAAATTAATCACCCCCTCTATACATTCCCCTGCAAAAATAACTAAGTCAAAGCTAAACATTATCTCTCTCTCTCTCTCTCTCTTTCTTTCTTTACAAAATACAAAGAAAGAAAAGGTAGAGAAAATATATAAGAAAAAGGGTTGAAAGTAGGAAGCTTTTGTCTACGCCTCATTCCTTCTTCCCCTCTTCTTTCTTTCTTCTTCTCCTCCTCCTAATTCAAGAATAGGGAAGGAAGGTCTCTCTCTCTCTCTCTCTCTCTCTCTCTCTCTCTCACTCTCTCTCCCTCTCTCACTAACTCACTCTCTCTCCCTCTCTCACTAACTCACTCTCTCACACAGCCTTGTAGAAGTCTGGCTGGGTGTGTTCGCGCTAGTTGATCACGCGGTTAATGTTTCCCCCCTGGGTCATGTTCCAACAATTACCCTCGTAGCAGACACTTGTAAATAGCCGTTACCTTCCTCCTCAAGGGCCTGGGTTATACCTTCAAGGCCCACCTCTCATCCTCGAGATAAATATGTTGGTCTTTTTAACGTCTGGAGTGTATGTATGTGTGTGTGTGTGTATGTATGTATGTATGTATGTATGTATGTATGTATGTATGTATATCTCATCAGTACATATAGCACGCGGACTTCCATATACAAACAATACCTTACTATGTATGTATGTATGTACTGTATGTATGTATGTATGTATGTTTGTATGTAACAGCCAGAAGGACCCATACAAATTATTTCACCTATCCGGCTTTATCTGTGACAGCCAAAAGGATCCCCGCAAAACTAATATGTATCCGGCTTTATGTGTAGCGGCCAGATTATGTGTCACAGGCAGCAGGACCCACAAACAGCGAGGGCAGGAGGAAGGTGTGTGGGTCCACAGGCGAGTCTCCTCTTCAACACCTCAAAGCCGATTACGGTAAAGCCTCTTAAACTTAAACTCCTTTGTTTCCTGTCCTGAGTCTCAAGCTTGGCTCTGGTGCATACATACATACATATACAGACACGTACATACATACATACATAATGGTTGCCCCTCGTATAACGAGGAAGGCCGGTCCAAGGGTCACCTAGGCGTGAATTTGTTTAAGGTGTAGAAGCTGTCGCCAACACAACAACCACACCCTGAGTTAACGAGCTGCCTGACCCAGTGTCAAGGAATAGTCCGAGAAGACCGGGCAACTCGCCAATTGCACTGGCTAACCATTACCCCGGAACACGATCCGCAAATCGATTAACATCCAGGTCCCCAATTACTGCTGGGTAGACAGAGGCAAATGGAGTAAAGACACTTGGCCATAATTTCACCCTGCCCGGGGATCGAACCCGGGTCCGATCGCTTGCGAGGCGAGCATGTTGACCATTACAACACACACACACACACGAAACATGCATAGACAAACACATACGGTAGATAAATAGATAGACATCAATGGTCACTCCTCTTCTATCCAAGATGGTGGCCAGCGATCAACCACTAACCACAATCAACAACAACTACAAACACGATTTCTACAACCATCAACCACCACCACCGACCACAACAATCACCACCACACCACACCCTTCGTTAGCGAGCCAAGTAATCCGATGTCTGCGGCAGGGTGGGTGAGTGGGTAGGTGGGTGGGTAGGAAGGTGGGTGGGTGGGTAGGTAGGTGGGTAGGTAGGTAGGTAGGTGGGTGGGTGAGTGGGTAGGTGGGTGGGTAGGAAGGTGGGTGGGTGGGTAGGTAGGTGGGTAGGTAAAGCCCAGGAAGAAAGGGCAACTCACCTATGCACTGGCTAACCCCCCCCCACAGACACGATCATGCCAAACTCAGGGATACAAACTTGAGGGAACAATGGGGTCCATGTAGGCTTAAATACACTCCTTACGAGTCATAAAAACAAACAACACAAAGTAAATCAACAAACGACATAAACAACAAAAGTAAACAAGACACACAACAAACACCAGCTGTTCAGCCACAGAACACAACAAACACAAACACTGCCCCCCGTGTGTGTGTGTGCGTGACTCTTAACATCATGTGGCTAAATATAACTGTCATAAAACGATGGTGGTAGTGATAGTGGTGATAGTGGAGGTGATGTTGGTAGTAGTGATAGTGGTAGTAGTGGTGGTGATGGTGGTAGTGAGTGATGGTGGTGGCAGTAGTGGTGGGCGGTGGGTGGTGGTGGTGATGGTGGTAGTGGTGGTGGTGATTAGTGGTGAGTGATGGTGTGGTGGTAATTGGTGGTGGTGGTGGAGGTGATGGTGGTGGTAATTGGTGGTTGATGGTGGTGGTGGTGATGGTGGTGATGGTGGTGGTGATGGTGGTGAGAAACAGTGGTGGTGGTGGTGGTGGTGGGTGGTTGGTGGTGGTGATGGTGGTGGTGGTGGTTGGTGGTTGGTGGTGGTGGTGGTGGTGGTTGGAGTGGTGGTAGTAGTGGTGGTGATGGTGGTAGTAGTGGTGGTGATGGTGGTAGTAGTGGTGGTGATGGTGGTAGTAGTGGTGGTGATAAAGGTGGTGGTGGGAACTCTTATAGGTTAAGTCTAACTATAATATCAACTTTGTCTAAGGAAAGTTTCTAGGAGGGGAAAGGAAGGAGGGAGAGAGAGGGAGGGAGGGAGGGAGGAAAGGAAGGAGGGAAGGGGGGAGGGGTAAGGAACAGTGTGTGAGTGTGTGTGTGTCACTAACTTTACACAACTCACTTTCCACACTACTATGATCAGTGATTACCCCCACCACCACTACTAACACCACCAGTCACTACTACCACTACTAATACCTCTACTATTACCACTACCACAATCATTCCTACCATTCCCAACACAAGCACCACCATTACCACCATCCCTACCACCACCACAATTATCCCTACCACCACTATAACCATTCCCAACACAACCACCACCATTACCACCACCACTATTACCACCATCCCTACCACCATCCCTACCACCACCACCATTACCACCATCCCTACTACCACCACCACTACCAGCAAACTTTGTTGACAAGTTGTAGAGCTTCCCGTCTTCACTAACTCAGCAGAGGTGTGTGTAATGGAGAGGAATAGCTCATTTTTGTGCTAAACTAAGAGACATCAGTAGAGGTACAGCCACGGGTACAGGTAGCCTACAGGTACAGTTGCAAATACAGCCACAAGTACAAATACACGTAGCCTACAAATACAGGTACTTACAATTACAGCCACAGGTAGCCTACAGATATATATATATACACGTAGCCTACAAGTACAGGTACACATACAGGTACAGTTACAAATACAGGTACTTACAAATACAGCCACAGGTAGCCAAAAGGTACAAATACAGCCACAGGTAGCCTACAAATACAGGTATAAATGCTTATAAATGTTCGTCTACTGATACAGTATACAACATCAACCTAGAGAAGTCGACTTGTGAAAGAGACTTAGTGATACTTGTAAGCCCGGACCTACAGCCTAGAAAACAGTGCGTTAATGTTCGAAATAAGGCAAACAGAGTAGTATTAGGTTTTATATCTAGAAGTGTAAGTAACAGGAGTGCAGAAGTCTTATTGCAACTATATCTTGCGCTAGTCAGGCCGCACCTCGATTATACTGTTCAATTCTGGTGCCCTTATTATAAAATTTATATCAATTCACTGGAGTCGGTGCAGCGAAGAATGACGAAAATGATTCCGGGACTTAGAAGCCTTCCATATCAAGATAGATTAAAGAAACTAAACTTACATTCCCTAGAAAGACGAAGAGTGCGGGGAGATATGATAGAAGTATTTAAGTGGGTGAAAGGAATCAATAAAGGAGATATAGATAAAGTTCTTATAATATCCGAGCAGAATAGGACTCGTAGCAACGGATTTAAGTTGGATAAGTTTAGGTTTAGGAGGGAGATAGGAATGAACTGGTTCACAAATAGGGTGGTAGACGAGTGGAACAAGCTTAGCAACTTTTTAATAAGTGCTGCATGGATGATAGAGAGTGGTAGTAACTCGACAGGAGCAGCCATGCACAGGCCAACCAACCTATTGCAGACTCCTTATTTTCTTATGTTCTAACCACTTAGAATACAAAATACAGAGCGAGCACAACTACAGCTAACGATCACTCTCCTTTATATAGTTACGGCCTCATGTAGCGACACAGAGACTCGTTAACTGAAAAACACGAGAGGAAATGACTCGAGCGATGCACCGACCCACGTCACGGTGAGTCATGGACAAGGACGGGAGTCACGTACATCAACTATACAATATGTGTCATCTACAACGGACTTGACCTGATCAAAAGTGACTAAACTTAACCTAATCTGACCTATCCTAATTTGACTAGACCTAACCTAACTTAACATGAACTGACTAACTTAACCTAAGCTGACCTATCCCAACTTAACCTGAACTGACTAATCTAACCTAAAATAACCTAACCTGACATGACATGACATGACCTGACCCAACATACCTATTAGCTATACATCATGTGGTCGCTACACACAGGTGGACGGTGGGTCAGGTCGCGGCCAGACATAAACCAGGTGGTCGTTGGTGTCAGGTCGCGGCTTAGTGGTCAGTCCTTCACGAGGTGGTCAGGTCCTTCCTCCCTCACCTCCTTCAACTCCTCCCCCAACCCCACCAACTCCCTCCTCCCCCACTCCCTCCAACACCTGCCTCACTCCCTCACTCCTACCCTACCATCTTTCCTCCTGATTGGTTTTAGTACCTCTCTCTCCCTACTCCCCTTTCTCCACCCCTCCTCTCTCCCTACTCCCCTTCTCCACCCCTCTCTCTCTCCCTACTCCTTTCTCCACCCCTCTCTCTCTCTCTCCCCTCTCCCTTTCCCCACACACCCCTCTCTCTCTCCTACTCCCCTTTCACCACCCCTCCTCTCTCTCCCTACTCCTTTCTCCACCCCTCTCTCTCTCCCTACTCCCCTTTCTCCACACCCCTCTCTCTCTCTCCCCTCTCCCTTTCCCACCACCCTCTCTCTCTCCCTACTCTCCTTTCTCCCCACCCCTCTCTCTCCCTCTCCCTTTCTCCACACCTCTCTCACCCCCTACTCCCCTTCCCACCCCTCCTCTCCCCTACTCCCCTTTCACCACACCCCTCTCTCTCTCCCTGCTCCCCTTTCTCCACACCTCTCTGTCTCTCCTCTCTCCACCAAACTCTCTCACTCTGGACACTGTGAACAAGGAGGCGAGAGTGTCAATATTTACTAGGGGTCACTCCCAATAGCCTCTATCTCTCTCTCTCTACTAAATCCAGTTCACGTTAAATGTCTACCTCCACGGTGTACAGACTTAGGTACACTGACCCTGCCTGAGTAGTAGTGGTGTACTACATTTATCGTTCTGAAACCTGTG
Source organism: Homarus americanus (assembly GCF_018991925.1). Taxonomy (NCBI): domain Eukaryota; kingdom Metazoa; phylum Arthropoda; class Malacostraca; order Decapoda; family Nephropidae; genus Homarus; species Homarus americanus. Next base: position 101,712 of record NW_024728267.1, read on the forward strand.
TCTGTAATGAGCTGTACCTTTACCTGTAATGGGCCATACCTGTACCTGTAATGGGCCATACCTGTACCTGTAATGGGTCATACCTGTACCTGTAATGGGCCATACCTGTACCTGTAATGGGCCATACCTGTACCTGTAATGGGCCATACCTGTACCTGTAATGAACATAGAACATAAGAACATGAAAATTGGGACACTGGGAGGCCGACTGGCCCACATAGAGACAGATCCCTTTCACACCCATCCTTCCATGTGCCTATCAACTTCGTCTTGGCTCCTAGCGTCTGATCCTGCCTGGCACTCGGTAGCCTGTCCACATATCCACAACTCTATTACCAAACCAGTGCTTGTATCCTTTCTGAATCGGAATTTATCTAATTTAAAGCCATTTGTTCTAGTTATTTCGTACTGAGCTTCAGAACATCTTCCATTTACCCTTGTTAATCCCCACTTACCCTTGTACACCTCTATATATCTCCTAACTCTACGCCTCTCTAATGAATGTAAGCCTAAGCTTTTCAGTCTTTCTTCATATGGAAGGTTTCTAATATTATGGATCATTTTGTCATTCTTCTTTGTACTCTCTCCAAAGAATCTATGTCCATTCTATAATAAGGACACCAGAACTGAACCGCACAATCCATGTGTGGCCTCACTAATGCTAGGTAAAGTTTCAGATAACGTCAGCAGTTCTGTTACTCACAGACCTAGATATGAACCCAAGATGGGCCATACCTGTACCTGTAATGGGTCATACCTGTACCTGTAATGGGTCATACCTGTACCTGTAATGGGCCATACCTGTACCTGTAATGGGCCATACCTGTAACGGGCCAGGATAAAAATAAAAAACACAAAAATCCAAAAGAAAAGGTAAATATTTATGAACTAATTTTACGATGGCGTTTTACCGATACGAAGCGAACACGTGTACTTAACTTAAGACGTACAGTACTACCCGTGTACTAACCACTACTACGATGTACTGTACAGTTTTCCCATACACATGAATAATCTAAGCCGGGTTTATGGACCGTTTGTGTATAATGAATGGTGTATACTGTATGGTGAGAATGAATAATGGTTCAATGGTGTAAAATGTGAATAAATTATCTCTTGGTAACTTTGGATACAATGGTCAGATACTTTAGAAAATAGTGAATTTATATATACAAATACATACACAAATATATACATACACGCATATATAAACACACACATACATACATAGAACACAAACAGTACCCCCCCCACCCACCCACCCCCCCACCCCACCTTCCCCGCCCACACACATATATAAAAACAAATATATAAATTACTGAAAGTTACTCTCACAAAACCACGAACAAACAGACTATAGTGAACCAGTATATAAAATAACAATAAACATCACAAATAAAAATAAAATTCTACCATTGAATAAAACAACGAAAATATTTCCTATGAGTTTAAAAAAAAATGTCAAAACTGTAGCGAGGATCCGGAAAAAATACCGAGAGAGAGAGAGGTGGCGTGGCAGTTTTACTACACGCCCACTGTAATGCCGCCACCACCATGCACGCCTGACCCACACGCCCTACCTACCACGCACGCCTGACATCTCGTGCATGTCCACCACCTGAAAGATCCACACCTGTCACATAGATGATCACACACGCGCCCGCCACAATTAGAAACCACACACACACACACACACACACACACACACACACACGCCTGGGAGAAAGAGACAATGCATTGTAGGTTATAACTACACCGTTGAGCTGTAACACCACGCCGCCCCTTAGCCACGTCCGTAACTTACCATTGTTATGTATAGGCGTTACCTTACCTTTAGTTATATGTAACCTCCCTTACATACCTTCCCTTACCTACCTACCCTACAACCTTCCCTAACCCTACCTTCCCTTACCCTGCCCATACCTACCCTACCTTACCTTCCCCTACTTACCTTCCCCTCCCCAACCCTACCCTACCCTACCCTACCTTACCTTCCCCTACCCTACCTTACCTTCCCCAACTTACCTTCCCCTTCCCCTACCCCACCTGTACACATGAAACACACCTGCAGTATCGTGTGGCTTCAGGTGCGAGTTGTGTGTACCGAGGCCGTGTGAAAATAAATAATAATGACAGATATTTAACGAGACACGCTGGTGATGGCAGTGAGCGAGTTTATGAGTTAACGAGTGACTTAGTGAGTGAATGAGCGAGTGGGTAAGTGATTTATGGAGTGACAGTGAGTGAGTGAGTGACTTATGGAGAGCCAGTGAGTAAGTAAAGCGAGTGAATGTGTGACTTTAGTAAATGGACGAGGGAATAAGCTAAAAGAGTGAGTGAGTGAGTGAATCAGCCAAATCTAGACTGGTATTCATAGAGCTGACTGACGCCACCCAACCAAGGTACAGGTCGGTCCCGAATATAGCAGCATAGCCCAACGTTCTATATACACTATGTAGAGCCGACACCACTATGGGCAGCGCTGGTCGGTTCTGGGTTGGTCGGGATTGGGAAGGCTAAAAGATATAAGTGATTGGGTGAGCTAGTAGAGAGATTGGGTGAGCTAGTAGGGGGATTGGGTGAGCTAGTAGGGAGATTGGGTGAGCTAGTAGAGAGATTGGGTGAGCTAGTAGAGAGATTGGGTGAGCTAGTAGGGGGATTGGGTGAGCTAGTAGGGAGATTGGGTGAGCTAGTAGAGATTGGATGAGCTAGTAGGGGAGATTGGGTGAGTTAGTGATTGGGTGAGCTAGAGAGAGAGATTGGGTGAGCTAGTAGAAATTGGAGAATTAGTAGATTGGGTGAACTGCTGAGAGAGAGAGGAGAGAGGGACCTGATAGATACTGTTCTATTCTAACTACATAAACTGTTTAAATTTTAACTTCACCTATCTATCTATCTATCTATCTATCTATCTAACCATCTATATATCTATCTATCTATCTATCTAACTATCTATCTATCTATCTATCTAAGTTACAAGCAATAGACTGAAAGGTCAATTTCCATTCCTCTACATCACAGCTCGTCGATTTGATGCTGGTGTTTACTCTCTCTCTCTCTCTCTCTCTCTCTCTCTCTCTCTCTCTCTCTCTCTCTCTCTCTCTCTCTCTCTCTCTCGTCTACACAACCTCTGGCTGGGCGTCGACCTCTCACTTCTTCTCTCTCCTCTTCCCTTTTTTCGGCTTTAGTTTTTCTTTTTCTTTTACAGTTCTACTTCTTCCTCCTCCTCTCATTCTATGTTCTCTCTCTCTCTCTTATTCTTTATTTTTATCATGCATTTTCCTTTTTCCCTTTTCTTCATAAATTTCTCCTTCATTCCCCTTCCTTTATCTCCCTACCAACTTCAGCATCCACCCCCACCCCCCCTTCAACCTCATCTCCCCCCTCCCAATATAAGTAGTGACCCCCATGACCTCATCCCCCCCAAGCGACCCCCAAGCGACCCCACCCCACCATAAGGTATACTAGTCTGACTATGTGACTAACCACGCAATTTCCCCTCCCAGTAAGCCAACTACGACACCTCCCCACCTCACCCCCCCACCCCCTCACGTAGTTTACCCCCTCTCCCTCCCTCCTCCAGGTCCTAATATTGTCACAAAACACACACACACACACACACACACACACACACACACACACACACACACACACACACACACACACACACACACACACACACACACACACACACACACACACACACACACACACACACACACACACAGTTTACAGGGTTGTGAGTCTGTTGTGGGTTGTATCTTATGGGATTAAACTGATGTAGTACAACTATTAGAACAACATAAGAACACAAGAACAAAGAGAGAAGAAAAAAACAAACAAGTGTTGTAGATTGCTAAAAGTACTGTTACAGGTGTACAGAATGACTCAATACAGGTGTAAGAACAATGACTAACCTGAGCACACCTGTTTATCAAATTCATAAGCACAGATATTGGGGAGTTGTTGTTGTTGTTAAAGGTAATAATAACACAAAGTACAACCCTCCCCAAGCACAGATGTTGTGGGTTATATAATACAGTGTTCTACGACTCTTTTAAAACAATCACGTGTTGTGTAAGCAGAAGCAATCCAGTGTAGCAAAACAACCAGTAAAAATCTCTTAAGGTATAAGAGTGTTACCCTTAGGGACGCCACAGTCAGGGATGGAAGGACAGGTTCAGGGTCACTGCGTTTAGGGTCACTGGCCTAAGGGTGTTTGAGGTCAGTGTTTATGGGTTTGTGTTTTAGAGGGGCTGTGTTTTAAGGGCTGTGTTTAGGGATGTGTTTTAGGGCTGTGTTTTATGGGGCTGTGTTTTAGGGCTGTGTTTGGGGATGTGTTTTATGGGGCTGTGTTTGGGGATGTGTTTTAGGCTGCGTTTTAGGGGCTGTGTTTTAGGGCTCTGTTTACCTTACAATTAGTACAAGACACTGTACTCTGACCAGCCCCATAGAGCCAGTGTAATCCCCTCCCCTACATGCTTTGGCGAGGACCTTCATGTAAGCATTTCCTTCCTGCCGGTGTTTGTCTGTCTGTCGTAGCAAGGGTGTCATCAACCGAGAGGAGGAGAAAGAGTAAGAATGAGTGCATGAACTCACTCTACACACAAAATGTATATATAGTTAGTGTATATGGTTGGTAGAAATCTAGAAAAAGAATGGAGAAACAGTAACTATTGGCCCATACTGGACAGTCCTGTTTACCCTTCTATCGCTCATCTATCCGCCCAACCTATTTTTGAAGCGAGCAAAGCAAGAGTTTCGCTAAACGTGGGCTCGAACCCACGACCCCGATGATTAAAGTCTCGTGCTCTACCGACTGAGGCTAGCCGGGCTTATTACCGTTGTAACACACGCACACGCGCGCACACACGCACGCACACACACACACACACACACACACACATACACACATACAAACACACATACACACCAAACCTCCCTCCAGCACAGTCAATTAAGTAACCAAAATTAACCTGTAACAACCTAATCTAAACCAAATAACCTAAGTGAACATAACCTAACCTGACTGCCTGACCTAATCTAACCTACATCAACTAACCCTAACCTACATGAACTTGACCTAACACTTGACCTAATCCTCGCCACCTTAACACGACCAGTAAAATAACCCGGTACACTAATCCACCAGCACCATCTACGACCTAGGTTCAGTAATCTCGCTTAATCCTCCACTAAAGCCACTAAATCCGCCACGTTCTCACAGATGCCACTCCTCTGCTTTGGGTGCCATTCTGGTGTAGAGGCCCCGTTAACTTGCTTTTCAATTCACAGTGCCAGTCTGTGTAGAACCCCGTTAACTGGCACTACTGTTATCCACGGGTGCCAGTCTGTGCTCGACGTTAACTGGCACTATTCTCAACGGGTGCCAGTCTAGTATAGAACCCCGTTAACTGGCACTAATGTTACACAGGTGCCAGTCTGGTGTGAGAGCCCCGTTAACTGGCACTATTCTCAACGGTGCCAGTCTAGTTATAGGCCCCTTAACTGTGGCACTACTGTTATCCACGGGTTCCGGTCTAGAATAGAACCCCGTTAACTGGCACTATTCTTTCCCATAGGTTGCCAGTCTGGTGTAGGTCCGGGTAACTGGTGGCAATCTTGAGCAGGAGTGCCAGTAGTGAGGTTGGCACTCTCTGTTGCCTGTACAGCGCGCGTCACCACACAGCGAGGCATGTATGGTTGCGCAAGTCATCATATACACCTGTCCACCCCCTCCCCCCTCCTCTATCTCTCACTGCACACCTGTCCCCCCTCCCCATCCCTCACTGCACACCTGCCCCCCCCTCCCCTTTCTCCATCTCTCAATGTAGTACAGCTGACAAAGACGTGCATGGCATAACACCACTGCCAGCTATCTTTACACACACACACAGGAGACAACTAACCCCACGTGCAGCAATGGTAATGTGGGTTGGTGACTATGACAGCTACCAGATTACTACCACACCCACACTCCTCTACCACCACTCCACCACACTACTACCAATATTACCACACCACACCACTACACCACCCATGCCACCACCACCAATATTACCACACCACACCACTACCACACCACTACTACCACACCACTACACCACTACTCTCCACACACGCTACTACCACACCACCACTACCACACCACTACTACCCACACCACCCACACCACTACTACTACACCACTACTACCACTACTACCACACCACTACTACACCACACCACTACTACCACACCACTACTACCCACACCCACTACTACCCACCACTACTACCACCACTACACCACTACTACCACACTACCACACCACCACACCACTACACACACCACCACACCACTACTACCACACCACACCCACAACAATAGATCCCCACGCAGCTGCCACTCCTTTCTCTTAAACACTTACATAATGTCGTTTGTCTGTTTGTCTCAGTCTGTCTGTCTGTCTCTGTCTGTCTCTCTCTCTGTTTGTTTGTCTCTGTCTGTCTGTCTATCTCTGTCTGTCTGTCTGTCTCTCTCTCTCTGTTTGTTTGTCTCTGTCTGTCTGTCTGTCTATCTCTGTCTGTCTGTCTGTGTCTGTTTGTCTCTCTATCTGTCTGTCTGTTTGTCTCTGCTGCTCTGTCTGTCTGTCTGTCTGTCAATCTTGTATCTTTTTACAAAAACCAATCACAAAAACCATTGGACATTTTCACCTGATAAACTCCCTGGACAAAAACCCACTGGACAAAACCTGACTATAGTAAACCCCATTGGACAAAACCAGACTACAGTAAAACCCCAATGGACAAAACCTGACCACAAAAAACCCATTGGACATAGTGCAGTGGACAAAATCATACTTATAAATAAATAAAGTAAACATCACCACCATTACCACACAATGAGGTTCACCAACACACCCTACCTGCTGGGGAAAGACCTGCTGGAAGACCTGCTGGGGAAGACCTTAAAGAGACGATTTCACACCTCAGCAACACACACCTTCCTTTCTACCTGAAACAAGAGAAAAAAAGAAAAAGTTAATTCACTCATCAGGTAACTGTGAGGCGATTATTAGTACGATAATTACTTAGATAAATTATATAAATCATCACTAATTTATATAGATTTTTTTTTAACAGTGCCACTATAATTAAATAGATGTTTCAAGCTAGATCATTTTGAGTTAGAGAATACTAACAAGGCAATAATACTATATATATATAAACAAAATCGATTTGCACTGTTTATATGATTTAGTTTCATAAATATATTTTACCTTTGAAATATGTACCTGTATTAGTCTACCTTTCCCTTAAAATATATTTCACCTGTACCTGTATGATGGTCGTGAATTAGTAAATATGAGGCAAGAGATAGCTGGCCTCCGTCACACCTGGCCTCCGTCACACTCGTCTCCCCAGTCACCTCGTCTCCCCCAGTCACACTCGTCTCCCCCAGTCACATTCGCCTCTCCCGCCACACTCGTCTACCCCGTCACACTCGTCTCTCCTGTCACACTCGCCTCCGTCACATTCGCCCCCGTCACACTCGCTTCTCCTGATCGGTGGTAGTGAGTGACGTCAAGGGAGAAGGGGAAGAGGGAGGAGAGATGGGGAGGGGTTGGGGGGTAACTAGGGGAGGGAGGAGGGTACTGGGGAGGGGGAGGGGGTACTAGGGGGAGGGAGGGAGGGTACTAGGGAGGGGGTGGGGAGGGGAGGAGGGTACTGGGGAGGGTACTAGGGGAGGAGGGTACTAGGGGAGGAAGGGTACTAGGGAGGAGGGGACTAGGTGAGGGGGGTACTAGGGAAAGATTCCACACCCACTCACCTACTGTCACAAGCAATCGAACTATTTCTGTCGTGTTGTTGCGTCATCACCACAGACCTACTACCCCCCTACCTCCCCCACCCCCTATCCCCCTCCTTTAAAGTTGACATTCCAGGTGTTGTGAAGAGGTTGTCATCGTCAGCCTAGGGTAATGTCCCCTCCATCCCCTACTTTCCCTAACCTAAACCTAGAAAACTTCCCTAATACTTTCTTCCTGACTTATACTTTCTTCCCTAACCTACAGCATCATTCTTCACAGCCTATACTTTACTCTATGACTTATCCATTCTTCCGCAACCTACTTTCTTCCACCAACCTATACTTTCTTCCCTAACCTATACTTTTCTTCCCTAACGTATACTTTCTTCCCTAACGTATACTTTCTTCCCTCACTCAAGACAAGACACCAAAATATACATTACAGCCTCAGAAATTTTTTTTTAAGCCATATGTTTGTTGACTTTCTTCGTGTCCTTTGGAGAGTCCAATACCTTCATTCTCAAACTTGTTATATAATAAAGAAAAAAAATTAACGTAGGATATTTCTAGACTCCCGGATAGAAGAGTTAAAATCGTCTTCCCAAATCTGACTCCATCCTCACTTCGTCAAGACCAGGAACCACAACACAATGGGTGGTTTCTTAACTCAGTCTTTAACGCTCCCTCCCTTATGTGTGTGTGTGTGTGTGTGTGTGTGTGTGTGTGTGTGTGTGAACGTTACTCTGGTCACTATATAATGGTGTTTTTGGGAGGGGGTCCTAAATAGGTAATGTATTTATGATGTTTATCCACGTGTCTGTATTATACTGTTGGTGATTGTTTGTGTAATGGTGATGGTGTGGCTATTATCTGTCTGTCTGTCTGTCTGTCTGTCTGTCTCACACACACACACACACACACACACTCAGGGAACCTCAAATTAGTGATAGTTTAAAATTGTTCCTCTCTCTTCCTCCTCCACCTCCCTTCCTTCTTCTTATTCCTCCCTACCTCCTCTACACACTACCATACCATACCCTTCCCCTCCTCCTTCCCTATACACTCACCTCCTCTCCCTGTAGTACCATCCCCTTACCCCTCCTCCCTGTACTTCCCTCCCCTCTCTGTACTACCACCCTCTCCTCCCTCCCCGACCCTACTCTCTCTCCCCTCCTGTACTTCCCTCCCCTCTCTGTACTACCACCCCTCTCCTCCCTCCCCCGATCCTATACTCTCCCTCCCCTCCCTGTACTTCCCTCCCCCTCTCTGTACCTACATCCCCCTCTCCCTCCCCGACCCTATACTCTCCCTCCCCTCCCTGTACTTCCCTCCCCTCTCTGTACTACCACCCCTCTCCTCCCTCCCCGACCCTTACTCTCCTCCCCTCCCTGTACCCTCCCCTCTGTACTACCACCCTCTCCTCCCTCCCCCCTAGACCACCGAGAGCACAAAAACCAAGAATTGTACACGTTCCTTCATGAATACAAACTACACCATTTATTAAGAGGTCGGAGATTTCATTATACACCACGATGGAACGACGGACGGACGGGAGGAGAGGGGAGGGGAGGGGAATGGGGGGGTAGGGGAGGGAAGGGAAGGGGAGGAAGGAAGAGGGAGGGGAGGGGTAGAGGGAAGATGGAGGAGGGCGAGCAGGAAGGAAAAAAAAGGAAGAAAGGAAGGGAGAAAAGAGGAGGAAGAACACACACACACACACACACACACACACACACGATGCCCATAAATGGTCAACCTTAACGATAATGACGCAGAAGGGCACGCCACAGTCTGTTGACCTTTTCCTACCTGCCCAAGGTCACGCAGGTCACGACTATTGCAAGGCTGAGTCACTGCCAGAGGTCACGACCCCGTCCCTCATCCTGACCACCACCCAGGGCACGCGCTGTGACGTCATGGGGGGTCACGACGAGGCATTTAACTGAGGTCGCGTATCGCCCCACGAAAGTTTAGGGCGAGGTGACTGGCAGTCCTTTGGGGTCTCTCTCTCTCTCTCTCTCTCTCTCTCTCTCTCAGACACACACACACACACATTAAATCCAGTTGTCCCCAAGGGTCTTACCAGCGTCTGAATCTGTCTTGGCCGTAAGTGTGTGTATGTATGTATGTATGTATGTATGTATGTATGTATGTATGTATGTATGTATGTATGTATGTCTAGGTCTGGCCACAACAAGACAAAACCTATCACCGCCAGACAGACAGACACTATCTAGAGCTAACCGTGATCATAAACCACCAGCCTTGACCACTAAACACCCGCCACACTGTTGAGCGAGAACAGATGGTTGATAGCACATGTCGGTCACTATCAACACACACACACACACACACACACACACACACACACACACACAGGTGGTCAGGAGTGACATAGGGGGTGACCGGTATGATGCCAAATATTTAGTTCATGGTGGAGGTGCAGGAGAGGGCGGAGGGGAGAGAGGGAGGCAGCATGAGGGCGGGAGGGAGAGGGGAGGTGCAGGAGAGGGGCGGGAGGGGAGAGGGGAGGTGCAGGAGAGGGCGGGAGGGAGGAGGAGGGGGGTTGTTTACGTAAATTTGGAGGTATTTTACGCATAGAAAATCATGAATGACGAAAACCAAGGTGGTTACTTCTTGAACAGGTGACAGCCACACACACACACACACACACAGGTGACCGCTATGCCACAGGTGGCCGCTATACACAGGTGGCAGCTATAGGCCTGTCACCGTATTAGACAGGAGGCCGCTATACAGGTAACCGCTATACACAGGTGGTAGCTATAGGCCTGTCACCGTATTAGACAGGAGGCCGCTGTATTAAACCAAAAAGTGACAACTGTAGTGACGCCGTTAAACCTCAGAGGCCAATACGAATACATGGTCGTTATAGAAGGGTGGTCGTAATAGTGGAGCGTCCGTTGATGATAGATGACCGTAACAGGAAGTAATCATAGTAAACAAAACACCCGTCACTCCTTCATTCCCTCTCATCTATGTTCCTTCATTTCTTCCCTCTCTTCTTGTCTTCCCATTTTTTTCCTCTTTCCCTCCCTCTCTCCAACTCTCCCTTCTCTTCCTTTCACTCTTCAACATTTCCCTGTACAACTACCACCCTCTTCCCTCCCTCTCTCACTGTCAACACATTCTCCCTTTCACTTACCCCATCTCACCCTCCCCCACCCTCATTTATCTACCCTCCCTCCCTCACTTACCTACCCTCCCTCCTTCACTTCCACTTACCACCCCTCCCTCCCTCCACTCCACCCTCCCCTCCACCCTCCCTCCCACCTCTCCCTTTCCCCCTCCCTCTTCCCTCGAGATATTCATAACGCACAAACTAAATTCATTACAAGACCATCAGGAGACGCACAGGAAGTTAAACTTTAGATTCTGATGTATTCACCAGTTTAAGAGGTAAGGAGGGGGAAACTTGTCATGATGGAGGCCACAATACACCTAGTGCTACTGTGGGGGGAGGGGGAGGAAGAGGGAGGTATCCGAGAAGTGACAGAGGGGGGAGGGGAGGTAGGGAAGGTGGGGGGAGGGGAAGTAAGGAAGGAGGGTGAGGTATCCAAAAAGTGAGAGGGTGGAAAGGCGGAGAGAGGGGTGAGGTATCCCAAAATTGACAGAGGGGAGGACATCAGGTGCCACTGTTGAGAGGGGGAGAAGAGAGTGGGAGGTATCTAAGGAGTAACAGAGGGGAGGGGGAGGGATCCAGCAAGTGCCAGTCTAAGGAGGGCAGGTGGCGGGTGCCAGATCCTCCTACAGTAGTCACGCCTCATGCCGTTTTCTTCCCCATCTTCCTCCCTGAGATTTTGATCCTTAATGGGGCCTCAAAATACGCTGGCCTCACACACTGGCCTCACACACTGGCCTCATACACTGGCCTCACACACTCCATTATCCTACAAACTCACCTCCTACGACCTCCTTACTCCAATCTCCTCAATCCTACGCATCTTCAAAAACCCCGGAATGACATCCTATATAAACCCATATCCTAAAATCTCCTACGGCATTCAAATTTCACTAGCATCCTCCATATCCTATAATGTCCTTCCTACGACTTCAATATTTTAGTGGTTCAGACCGTGTAGGAGTTCGTATGCGGGTTGGTATGAGAGAGAGAGAGAGAGAGAGAGAGAGAGAGAGAGAGGAGGGGGGCTTACTTCTCCCGATATCCGGTATTTCCAAATGGGTGTCGATCCTTCCTTTCTTCGTCACGTCTGGCGGCCGTTCTCCCGCTGGGGCACTACTGCTGGAGGAGGTAACCATAACCTTATTGGAGGCAGCATCATGAGGGCCTTCAGAACGGTCACAAGAGAGGGGAAAAGTCGCCATTTGTAGTTTCCGTCCAGCCTTGCAACGCTCAACACAACCCCGCCTCTACAGTAACTATGCCTGGCGGTGGCTCCTCCTGCTTCAAATTACTTCAGTGAGGTCTTCGAGATAAGGTTCATTTCTTTCTTTTTTTTTTCATTCGATGTGTGTTGATTAATGTCTCCCTTCTCATATGGCTCGGGGTTAGGTTAGGTTAGGTTAGGTCAATTTACCTCTGATTTTGGGTCATTTTGGTCAAGTGTTCCTTCAAAGATTCAGAATCACACAACTCAATGTGATTCAAACAGCTTCGAATCCTAATTGAACAGATTTAAGCAACACCCAACAGGTACCGTACACACATACATACATACATAGACACATACATGCATAGATACACACACACATACATACGCACACACATACATACATACATACACACACATACATACATACACACACATATATACATACATACATAAATACATACATACATACATACATAAATATATACATACATACGAAGCCCTCCAGTGTCTCTACTCATTCTCATAAAAGGTCTTGGCCATTTCTCGAGGTTTGTTCCGTAACGCTTCGGATTACACGAGCACCGATGGTTCATTTAAGACTCCCGAGCGGTTCTTTCCCTCGATTCACTTAGGCCTAAAACGTGGGGTGACAAAAGTAGGGGAGGGGAGGGGAAGGGAGTTAGTGTGAGGAAACGTATGCCTGGGAGAGAGACGGAGAGAGGGAGAGAAGGGAGAGGAGGGAAAAGGGGAGAGAGAGAGAGAGGAGGAAAGGGAGAGAGAAAGGAGAGAGAGAGGAGGAGGAGATAATGTGTTTGGTAGCGAGGCAAAGGGTGATCAAGGGAGTGATGCGGAGCGTGTGAATGGATACGAAGCTTGGACCTTTGAGAACCCCAGGTGTAATTCTCTCCTGATTTTCACCTTTCTCTTTCTTTCTATCTTTCTTTCTTTTTTTTCTTCTTTTGCATCTTCTCTTTTCTTCGATCATTTTTATTCTTTTCCATCTTCGGTTCTTCATCTTTTCTTATTATTGAGAAGAGAAATAGAAGAGAAGAGACGAGGGAAGAGAAAGAGAAATAGAAGAGAAGAGTCGAGAAGAGAGAAGAGAAGAGAAGAGAATAGAAAGAGAAAGAGAAAAAGAAATGGAAGAGAAGAGAAAAAGGAAAAGAAAGAGAAGAGTAGAGAAGAGAGAACACTCCACCCTATAAAGAGGACAAATATGGCTCCACCCAACTAAGAAATTTTTCCTCCCTCGGGATTTTGGCGGAGACGAGGGCAATGATCATGGTACCTGAAGAGGAAAATGGGAGAGTCGCGAAATATAAAGATCTTGAATTAGGGAGGAGGTGAGGGTGGTGGGGGTAGTGGTGGTGAGGGAGGGTAGTGGTGGTGAGGGAGGGTAGTGGTGGTGAGGAGGGGGGTAGGGGTGGGTGGTGGTGAGGGGGAGGGTAGTGGTGGAGGAGGGAGGTGGAGGGGAGGGGGCAGAGGGAGTGGTGGAGGGGGGGGTAGTGGTGGTGAGGAGGGGGGTAGTGGTGGTGAGGAGGGAGTGGTGGGTGAGGGGGGTAGGGTGGTGAGGGGGGAGTGGTGGTGAGGGGGGGTAGTGGTGGTGGTAGAGGGAGGTAGGGTGGTGGGGAGGGGGGTAGTGGTGGTGAGGGGGGGTAGTGGTGGTGAGGGAGGGTGAGGAGTGGTGGTGAGGGGGGGGGTGGTGGGAGGGGGGGTAGTGGTGGTGAGGGAGGGTGGGTGGTGGTGAGGGGAGGGTGGGAGTGGTGGGTGAGGAGGGGGTAGTGGTAGGGTGAGGAGGGAGGGTAGAGGAGGGGGTGGTGTGGTGGGAGGGGGGTAGTGGTGGTGAGGGGGTAGTGGTGGGGTTAGTGGTGGTGGTAGTGGTGAGGGTAGTAGTGGTGGGGTTAGTAGTGGTGGTAGTGGTGAGGGGTGGTGGTGGGGGTAGTAATGGTGGGGATGTGGTGGGGTGTAGTGGTGGTGGGGGGTAGTGGTGGTGGTAGTGGAGGGTAGGATTGGAACAGATTCGAGAGATTGGAGATTATTGCCTTGTGTTGGATCTCGTTGGGGTAGGGAGTGAGGGGAGGAGAGGAGGGGTGGGGAGGTGAGTGGAGGGGAGGAGAGTGGGGGGTAGGGGAGTGTGAGGGGGGGGGGGTGGGTATAGTCAACAAAGGATATGAAAGAAAAGGAAGAAGGAATTTGAGTTTCTTTAAGAGGAACTTTAGGTGATTTGAGGGAAAGAGGGGGGAAGGGAGAGAGGAGACGGGGAGGGAGAAAAGAGACAGAAGAATGTGGAGAAAGGGAAATGGGGAGGGGGAAATAAGAGACTAGGTAGAGGGGGAGGAGAGGAGACAGAGGGGAGATAAGAGACGGAGAGAGATAGAGACGGGAGGAAAAGGAATTGGAGGAGAAAGAAAGGATGAGTGAAGGAAGGGATATGAAGGGAGAAAAAGAAGATGGGGGGAGGACAAGAAGGGAAACAAGAGGGAGGGGAAGGGGGGTAAACTTTAAAGTCTCGGCGGAGTAAACTAAAGACTCACAATAAACTTAAGTTGGAGAGGAGGAGAACACGAGTCTTACATGAGGCGGTGAAGGGCGTGGGGTGGGGGAGCCTTGGCTAGTAATACTGTGTTAAGAAGGGAAGGAGGGGGAGGAGGGAGGGAAGGAGGAAGATGGAGAGAAACGAAGGGGAGGATAAGGAGAGTAGGGAAGGGAATGGAAGGCAGGGGGGGGAAGGAAATGGAAGGCAGGGAGGGAAGGGAATGGAAGGAAGAAAGGAAGGTAAGGAAGGAAGGGAATGGAAGGCAGGAGAAGGAATGGAAGGAAGGGAGTGGAGTGGAAGGGAAGGAAGGAAATGGAAGGCAGGAGGAAGGGGAAGGAAACGGAAGGGAAGGGAAGGAAAGGAGGGGGGAAGAAATGGAAGGCAGGGAGGGAAGGGAATGGAAGGAAGGCAGAAGGGAAGGCAGAAGGGAAGGAAAGAGCAGGAGGGAAGGGGAAGGAAATGGTGGCAGGAGGGAAGGGAAGGAAATGGTAGGCAGGAGGGAAGGGGAAGGAAAGGGAAATGGTGAGCAGGAGGGGAAGGGACAAACCACAAACAAGCCAGAGAAGGGAGACTTCCTACAATCCGCTTTGGCTATGTAATCGGACGCCTCAACTATGGGAAGAACGAGTCCAAACACCATGAAATCCAATCACCCCCCCCTCATCATCATCCCTCCCCTCCTGCCCCCTCCCTCTTTTCATCCCCCTCCCCTCTTATCATCTCCCTCCCCTGCCTCCCCCACCTCCCCTCTTCATCTCCTCCCTCTTATCATCCCCCTCCCTCTTATCATCCCCTCTTATCCTCCCCCCTTATCATCCCTCCTCTTATCATCCCCCTCCCCTTATCATCCCCTCCCTCTTATCATCCCTCCTTTCATCCCCCCTCCTCTTATCCCCTCCCTCTTATCATCCCCCTCCCCTTTTATATATACACACATTACTTTTGTTTCTTTTATATAGATACAACCCACGAGTAAAGTAACAGGACCAGTGTGGTGTGAGTGTGGTGTGAGTGTGTTATAAAGTGTGGTGTGAGTGTGTTATAAAGTGTGGTGTGAGTGTGTTATAAAGTGTGGTGTGAGTGTGTTATTGAGTGTGTTATAAAGTGTGGTGTGAGTGTGTTATAAAGTGTGGTGTGAGTGTGTTATAAAGTGTGGTGTGAGTGTGTTATAAAGTGTGGTGTGAGTGTGTTGTAGGACGAGATACAGACGTGTAGATAAAAATACAAAATGGTTCAGTAATTACAGTGAAGAAGTTGTTAAGTCTTTACACCCGTTATGTATTACATCAGTGCGTGACGAGGCTCTGAGGCTACCTGGAGGCTACACCCGTGAGGCTACCTGGGTGTTGATGGAGGTGTGAGGTGACGGGTGTGGTAGCCAGTGTACTATATATATCATCCCTGCCACCTCTACCACTCACCTATACCACCACCACCACCACCACTCATCTACACCACCACTCACCTATCACCACCACCAACAAGAACATCAACAACAACACCACCACCACTCACCCATACCACTACCACCACCACCAACACCACCACTCTACAACCAACACCGCCACCAAAACCTGACACACCGGCACCTTTAACAACTATCTTTAACCTTTCTCACCACAACCACCACCACCTTCCTACAACCACCATCACCCACCCTATCTACTACCACCACCACCTTCCTACCACCACCACCTTCCTACCACCACCACCTTCCTACCATCACCACCACCTTCCTACTATCACCACCACCATCACCTACCCTACCTACCACCACCACCACAACAACCACCACCACCCAACACCACCCACCACCTTCCTACCATTCACCACGACCTCGCCTACAAGCACTCCTCACCACCACCAGCTTCACTACTTTCAAGTTAAAGTTCACCTCCACAGGTGTTTCCTCAGGTGCCGGGGTTTTTATGGCTCAGGTAAATCACTTACTTTCATCCTTGTTTTTGCTGTGGCTCTTGAATACACTTACAACCTGGTGTGTGTGTGCGTGTGTGTGTGTGTGTGTGTGTGTGTGTGTGTGTGTGAACGAACAGGTAATTAGCGTGTCTATATACCTGTAGCTTACCAAGACAATCCTTCCTCACTACCTCCTTTCCCCTCACAAACACCTCCTCTCCCTCACCACCTCCCTTCACTCCCTCACACACACACCTCCTCTCCCTTACCTTTTCTCCCTCACCACCTCCCTTCACTCCCTCACACACACACCACCTTCTCCTCCCTCACCACCACCACCTCATACACACACCAGGTAGTAATTAACTCATATGAACCCAAGCAACAGGTAACAAGTATCACCCCAGGTAGAAGCTAATACATAACTATCATACATACGACTAATTATGTATATGTATAATCAACACACCTTTATATTATACATTTTTTTTACAGTAATAGAGTAACTTTACCTTTTAAACAGGTTAATTTAAAGTCTCCCTAATAACACCTGCCGTATTACCTGGAGTTTGGTTATAATTTTCCCCATTAATTCTTTACTAGACAATAATCGACCTTCATTTGTTTTGTATTTTAGTTGATGAATAGATAAACATAATACAACTTAACTGGCACATCAATCAACACAACTGAGTGGGTGTGTGTGTGTGTGTGTGTGTGTGTGTGTGTGTGTGTGTGTGTAAACTTGAATATGGCAGGTAAGCAACACAGTTCCCATGAGTTTACCTGAATCAGCGAGTCAGGTGTGTGTGTGTGTGTGGTGTTGGAGGTAATCAGTTATCAAGTTAAGTACAACACCTTCAGGAGAGTTACATCACTCATAACACACTCGGTCTTGTGCAGTTTTTATCGGTGTTATTCTGGTTAAACACACACACACTGACACACACACACACACACACACACACACACACACACACACACACACTACATGTAATTTGATGTTCACAGCAGAAAAAAATTCAACACAAGTTTAAAAAAAAAATCCCTATTTAGCCTGGGTGGTGGGGGAACTTGTGTCAATTCATTATAAACTTGAAAAGTGTTGTTTGTGAGGATTTGTCTCATTAGTTATGCATGGGTGGGAGGGAGAGGGAGGCGGAGGAAGGATTACTTTAACACATTTTTTTTCTGACAGTGTGAGGAGGAGTTTTTTGTGTTTGTTTTTGTTTTGTTTATGTTCATTACAGTGGATGGGTGTGCGTCTCTCTCTCTCTCATACTCCTTTCTTACATCCCTCAACCATTGTTCTCTCCCATCCTTCTTTTTCTTTTCTTCCCTCCTTCCCATACCCTCCCTTTTCCATCCCTATCCCTCTCACAACTCCCCTCTCCCTCACTTTCTCCCTCCTTCCCTCACCCCTTCTCAAAACTTCCTCTCTAATGACTTTTCTCCTCTCTCTCCCTCAATTTTCCGCCCTCTCTCTCCTGATTTCCCTCTCTCTCTCCTCTCTTTCTCCCTATCTCCTCATTCCTTCTCCCTCTCTCTCTCCCTCACTTTCTCCCTCCTTCCTCACCCTCTCAAACTTCCTCTCTAAGACTTCCTCCCTCACTCCTCACTCTCACCCTCTCTCATTTCTCCCCTCTCACTCTCACTCCTCTCCTCTCCCCACTCCTCTCCCTCTCCCTCCTAGCTAACAGAATCCATCACCTCCCTCCCCCACTGACACAACCATCCCACCTACGCCGGTAATATACACATACCGAAACACTGTGTGAGCATTGCGGGCGGCATGGGCGGGGGGGTATGGGCGTAGACATGGGTGGGAGGGCGTACGGGCGTAGAACAGCAAGGCGTCGTCGTCTCCTGAAGGCACGTGGCACTGTTTTACTTGAATGACTCTTTCTTTCCCCATACCTCCTCCTGCTTCTTCTCTCTCTTCCTCTCCCCCTCCTCCATCACACTCGACCCTCCCCATTCATTACCGGGCCTAATTACTGCTCGTCTTAGGTCCAGGTGGTAATTTATGGCTAAGGCTCTTTAATGAATACTTTAAACCAAAAACTCTAATTACCCCTTAATTTAGATTGAAATTTTCGGGGGCATTATGTTAATGAGTTGTACAGAGAAGGGGAGGTAAGGGAGGGGGAGAAGGAGGGAAGGGGAGATATAGGAGGGAAGAGGGAGACATGGGGGAAGGGGAGACATAGGAGGAAGGGGAGATATAGGAGGGAAGAGGGAGACATGGGGGGGGAAGGGAAGATATGGGAGGGAAGGGGAGACATGGGAGGAAGGGGGAGACATGGGAGGGAAGGGGAAGACATAGGTAGAAGGTAGAGGAAGTGGCGGGAGGGGAAACGTAGGGGGAAGAGAGAGGGAGGGGAAGGGTAGAGAGAGAGGGGGAGGGGGGAAGGCAGGGAGGTAGAAGGAAGAGAAAGGAAAGGAGAAAGGGGAAAATGGAAGAGGAGAGAGGAGAGGGTAGGAAGGGGAGTAAGGGGCAGTAGAAAGGAGAGAGGAGGCAAGAGAAGAGAGAGAGAGAGAGAGAGGGGGATGATGTATTACAAGCTGCAGAACCATTAGCAAGTAATTAACATCAGGTTCTAGAGTAATAAGACTCGTCGAGGCTAATTAATTGATGTAGGAGTATTAGTGTTTGTCGTCGGAGCATAATTAAGACATCTGGTTGGTGGCGGAGTAAAACACTGTGTCTAAGGGGGGGTATAATCAGGAGTATAATTAATAAGTGGAGTATTATAATTTAGGAGTATAATTAGGAGTATAATTAACAGATGGAGTATTATAATTAGCAGGTGGAGTATTATAATTTAAGGAGTATAATTAACAAGGGAGTATTATAATTTTAGGAGTATAATTAGGAGTATAATTAACAGATGGAGTATTATAATTTTAGGAGCATAATTAAATAAGTGGAGTATTATAATTTAGGAGTATAATTAGCAGGTGGAGTATTATAATTTGTGTATAATTAACAGTGGAGTATTATAATTTTAGGAGTATAATTAGCAGGTGGAGTATTATAATTTAAGGAGTATAATTAGCAGGTGGAGTATTATAATTTAAGAAGTATAATTAACAAGTGGAGTATTATAATTTTAGGAGCATAATTAGCAGGTGAGTATTATAATTTAGGAGTATAATTAATATGTTGAGTAATTATACACCTGAGTATAATTAGGAGCATAATTAACAACTGAAGTTATAATAATTTGTAGTTAAATTGACATCTAGTTATAATACCCCCCCACCTTTTCTTACACAACACACACACACACACACACTTGGTAATGACGGATGAGAGAGATTAGACCAGGTGCGTGTGCGTGTGTGTGTGTGTGTGTGTGTGTGTGAAAGATAAGTAGAAAGGGAGTGAAAGACAAAGACAGAGAAAGAAATAAAAAAGAAAGGAGAGAAGAAGAGAGAGAGAGAGAGAGAGAGAGAGAGAGAGGAGAGAGAGAGAGAGAGAGAGAGAGAGAGAGAGAGAGAGAGAGAGAACCCGAGCTCATGTTGCGGCTCTTGTCCACCTCTCGTTAACGTCACCAGTAATTAGGGAGGAAAAATGGCCTCACCACCACCACGCCATTAAGCTCACCACCACCACCACCACTGCGCCTTTAACCTCACCACCACGCCTTTAACCTCACCACCACCACCACCACCACCGCTGTCCTTAAGAGATACCTCACCCTCATTTGCTTCTCTCTTTAATTAGTAAATACACAAAAAAATTTACGCCTTCCTAAAAAAATAAAAAAAAATAAAAATTAAATAAATAAAAACAAAGAAACAAACAAAAAAAAACAAACAGAAACAAACAAACAAACAGCTACTGCACAAAATCTATGACCTCATCTGACTGTGTGTGTGTGTGTTAGTGAAAGTGAGGACACACACACACACACACACACACACGTCTTAACTGCTTGGCTGAGTGACTCCCTACTCCCCTAACAACCTTAACCAGGTAATTAAGCAGTTAAACTCGATTCCCTCCTGACGACCCAATCACTACCATTTACGACCACTGTACTTGTGTTTTAAACGACCCCGTAATGCTGTTTAATGCTCCGTGATGCTCTTTAATGCTCCGTCATGATCCCTAATGCTCAGAGATGCTCTTTAATGCTCCGTGATGCTCTTTAATGCTCCGTCATGATCCCTAATGCTCAGAGATGCTCTTTAGTGCTCCGTGATGATCCTTAATGCTTTTTAATGCCCCTTAATGCTCCGTGATGCTCCCTAATGCTCCATGTTGCGTCTTAGTTCAACTTTCTCAAACAACCACAGGTGTATAATTGTTAAGGTGTATTAGTATATATGTCTATCATTTATAGCATCAAGAGGAGGAAGAAGAGAAAGATAAAGGAGAAGAGGAAGAAGAGAAAGATAAAGAAGAGGAGGAAGAAGAAGAGAAAGATAAAGGAGAAGAGGAAGAAGAGAAAGATAAAGGAGAAGAGGAAGAAGAGAAAGATAAAGAAGAGGAGGAAGAAGAGAAAGATAAAGGAGAAGAGGAAGAAGAGAAAGATAAAGGAGAAGAGGAAGAAGAGAAAGATAAAGAAGAGGAGGAAGAAGAGAAAGATAAAGAGGAGGAGGAAGAAGAGAAAGATAAAGAAGAAGAGGAAGAAGAGAAAGATAAAGAAGAGGAGGAAGAAGAGAAAGATAAAGAAGAAGAGGAAGAAGAGAAAGATAAAGAGGAGGAGGAAGAAGAGAAAGATAAAGAAGAGGAGGAAGAAGAAGAGAAAGATAAAGAAGAGGAGGAAGAAGAGAAAGATAAAGAAGAAGAGGAAGAGAGAAAGATAAAGAAGAAGAGGAAGAAGAGAAAGATAAAGAAAGAGAGGAGAAAGAAGGGGAGGACTAGGGGAAGAGACACACTACAAAAAACTCCCATTACTTACCCCGTCTCACACACACCCCAATCTGCACACACAGTTCAAGTTAATCAGTGACTCCCTTCTCTCCCTCCTATCTCTTCTTTCCCTTTCCTCTCCTCTTCTTCCTACCTCTCACCCCATCCTCCCTCTCCATTCCCCATCCTGCTCCTCCTCCTCCCTCTCCCTCTCCATCCTGCTCCTCCTCTCCCCCTCCTCTTCCTCCCCTCCCTCCCCCTCCCTCCCTCTCCCCTCCCTCCTCTCCCCTCCCTCTTCTCCTCCTGGTCACACACTCCTAAGAAACCCTCATCAATAGCGTGTCTCTCGTCGCCTTACAAACTATAACAGAAAATAAATAAATAAAACACTGATGACATGTTGAGAGACGAGGGAGGGGGAGAGGAGGAGGAGGAGGAGAGGGAGGAAGGAAGGAAGAGAGGGAGAGGAAGGGAGGATCAGTGATGAGATATATATCCTCACGCGGCCAAGATCTCTCCAATGTGGCCAAAATTCCTCCAATGTGGCCAAGATCTCTTCAATATGGACCTAAGATACCTCCAATGTGGCCAAGATCTCTTCCATATGGACCTAAGATCTCTCCAATGTGGCCAAGATCTCTTCCATATGGACCTAAGATCTCTCCAATGTGGCCAAGATCTCTCCAGTAATCTCAAAGGCTCCTGAAGACTCCTCGTATACCACAACACACTACCGGATTCTCTCAACAGATTGGTCAAGATAAACGTCTCTCTCTCTCTCTCTCTCTCTCTCTCTCCGGGGAAACTAACGCCATCTTGACCGTTACATTGTGCCTTAAGTTAAAAGAATATCATTATCGCTACCTAAAAGGGGTGGGGTGGGGTTGGGTGGGGGTGCAGGGTGGGGTGGGGTGGGGTGGGGTGGGGTGGGGTGGGGGTGGGAGTGAGGTGAGTGGGGTGGGAGTGGGGTGGGGTGGGGTGGGGTGGGAGGTGGGGGTGGGGTGGGGTGTGAGGTGAGGTAGGGATGGGATTAGGTTAGGTTAGGTTAGGTTAACGTCGGGGTGTTTAATCATCATGTGAAATAAACCCTGGGTGCGTAATCTTCTTCACGTGATCAATTTAACCCGACAACCCTTTGATAAACGTGAACCAGCTCCCACACCCCGGTAATCACCTCTCATTACCACACAGCCAGCGCCATTAAGTGCCAGTAAGTACCACCATAACAATGCCATTAACCCCACTAACTTAACATCTTTTGACTAACTAATACACAACACTAAGCCACATCTCCTTCCCTGGATCACCTGAGGATTAGACACCTGGGTTTATTTTACCTGATGATTAATTAAGCACCCTGACACTAGCTACTCCCCCCCCCCTTCCTCCCCCAGGTAGCTATCGCCTGGGTGGGTGGGTTAGGTTAGGTTGTCTGCACCTGGATTTAAGACTATTTAATCCCTTACCTCCACATACCACACACCCCATACCACACCCCCCACACACACACACATACCACACACACCACACACCCCACACACACACATACCACATAATCAAATCGTTTCAACTGTCAACAAACACTTTCCACAAGCAGCCATTTGTTACATGCATTAATGGAGTATGTAAACAAACCCAGGAGAGCACCAGCGACGTCCTTAGAGAATTGAATCCCACTCTCTCTCTCGCCCATATAGAGGAGTGGTCACTCTCTCTCTCTCGCCCTTTGAGGAGTGGTCATTCTCTCTCTCTCTCTCTCTCTGCTCTACACCACAACCCGTAACAAAATAACCTGTGGCCGTACCGATATTTTGAGATAAGAGAGAGAGAGAGAGAGAGAGAGAGAGAGAGAGAGAGTAGGAGGAGGAGGAGGAGTAGGATAACACTACACTAGATGGAATTTTTTTCAAGTATTTCTTTGTTTTCTGACCTTAGTCTCGTGTCTTTGTTTCTTTGTCTGTCTGTGTTTTTGTCTGTCTATCTGTGTTTTTGTCTGTCTGTCTGTGTTTTTGTCTGTCTGTCTGTCTGTCTGTCTGTCTTTGTGTCTGTCACTTTCTCACTGTTTGTCTTTGTTTTCACTGTATTTGTTTCTGTGTCTCCAAGTCTTTCTCTTGTTCCTCCCTTTCTCTCTCCTCCTACCCTTCGATCCTCTCTCCGTCTTATTCTTCCTCTCCTTCTTCCCTCCCTTCCTTCCTTTCTCACGCTTTATCTATCCATCCTTCCTACCTCCCTCTCCTAACCCCTTTCTCTCCCTCTCTTTCCTCCATCCCTATCTCTCCCACTTCCTTCCCTTTCTCTCTTACCTCCTCCCCCTTTCCTTATCTCCGTTCCTCTCTCCTATCTCTCCTTCCTTATCTCTCTCCCTCCCTCCCTCCTTCCCCCTCTCTCCTTCTCCTACCTCCTTCCCTATCTCCCTTCCTCCCTCAGTGGTGGAGATTATCACAGGCCGTGTTGACAGAATCGTAATGTGTCCCCCAAGGTAGAGAGTTACGAGTGTCTGACTGGCTGTCTTATGCCCCATGTCTTCCTCCTCCTCCTCCCTTCTTCTTCTTCTCCTCCTCCTCCTTCCTTCCTCCTATCATCCTTATTTATCTTCTTCTCCCCTCTCTCTCCTATTCCTTCTACGCCTCCTCTTTCCTTCTTCCCCTCCTTCTTCTCCTCCTCCTTTCTTCCTCCTCTCATTCTTATTTATCTTCCCACCTCTCCTCCTATTTCTTCTACTCCTCCTTTTTCGAGTTACTTGTCAGACTTCCTTCCTTCCTTCCTTCCTTCCTTCTTTCCTTCCTCCTCCTCCTCCCGGACGGGTGCTGAACGACGGAGAAACACCCTCCTCCTCCATCTGCTCCGTTCATCAGCCACACGTTCCCTAACTGAGGGGCTCGTTCATCAGTGTCTTAGGGAGAGAAGAGGGAGGGAATGAGAAGGAAGGGGAGGTAGAGGTAGATAGGGAGGGACATAGGGATGAAAGGAGGGAGAGTAGGAGAGGGAGAAAGGGAGGAGGGAGGGAGGGAGGAAAGGGGGAGAGGAAGGGAGGAAAGGGGGAGAGGTAGAGAGGAAAGGATGGGGAAAAGGGAGGGGGAGAGGGAGGCGGAGAGAAAAGGAAGGAGTGGGTGGTAGGGCACGTTCAACGATGTTTTGATGGGCGGCGGGTGACTGGGCGGTGGGTAGGTGTGCGGGTGGCTCCACAGATGGGTGGATGGATAGGTAGGTAAGTGGGTGGGTGGATGGGTGGAGCATGGCTGGACAGGTAGGTGGGTGGGTGGCTAGATAGGTAGGTGGGCAATGCGTGACTGGGTGGGTAATGCGTGTCTGGGTGGCGGTGTGTGGTTGGGTGGGCGGGGGCGACTGAGCCTTGACCGTGACGATAGGGGGGTTTAAGATGACAGCGATGACCTTGCCAGCCTCGCCGTGACCACTGAGGGACGGCCCAGGCACCTCCCCTCTTCCCAGCCAGGTAAACACACCTGTCGCTCCACACATTACGTCACTCAGCGAACCAGGAGACCAGGTATTACTAATGGAGGCTGTCAAGTGAAGTGTCCTCAGAGCGGGGGTTGTCAAATGAAACCTCGAGTCTATCAGATGTAGCCCCTCAGTATGGGACTCCTGGATGAAGCCCCCCCCCCCCTGGGGTTTCATTTGGGTCTATCAGATAAGCCCCCAGACAAAGGTCACAGAGGAGCAGTTACATACACGGTGTACTTTTTTTTGGGGGGGAGGTGGGGAGGGCGATTGCAGGGAGGGTAGGGAAGAGGAGAAGTAGGGGAGAGGAGGGTATGAGAAGAGGGTAGGAAGAGGAGGGATGGGAAGAGAAGGATGTGGGGAGAGGAGGAAAGGGTAGAGAAGTGGGGGAGAGAGGAGGGGTAGGAGGAGGGTTGGGGGGGAGGAGGGAGGGGAGAAAGGATTGGGAGAGAGGAGGGGTGTGGGAAGAGGAGAGGTAGGGGAGAGGAGGGATAGAGGGAGAGGAGGGGTAGAGGGAGAGGAGGGGTAGAGGGAGAGGTGGGGAGAGGTGATGGGAGGCCTCTTCAAAGGACCTTGTTTTCTCCTCTTCGTCTCCCTCGCACTATCTCACCCACGGGACCTTAATTATGGCATGTATACCTGTCGACCAGCGATGCCTTCACCTACCTGTCTACCAGAATGCCATCTCACCACACAACCTAGCTGCCTTTATGGTACTACAAGACGTCCGTGTGTACATGAGAGAGAGAGAGAGAGAGAGAGAGAGAGAGAGAGAGAGAGAGAGAGAGAGAGAGAGAGAGAGAGAGAGAGACCTCCATGTACTACCAAAGCCTCCTTGCACACACACCAGAAGGACGCGTCTCTCGTTCACCATTTAAACCACTGATAACTAATGTATTTACACAGTTATCAAAAGCTCCGCGAATACAGCATTATATCATCATGGCGAGGCTCCATCCCAAGTCATTACTGTAGTTGGTGAAGATAAAGTATTATTGATTTGAATTATTAGTGTGTGTTGGGGGAGGAGGGGAGGGGAGGGAAGGAAAGAGGTGGAGGGGGAGTTGGAATGGGGAAGAGGAGGAAGTGGGGTAGGGGTGAAGAGTAGGTGAAGAGGGGGAAGGGAGAGTGAGGAGGAAGGGAGAAGAGGGGAGGGGGGGAAGAGTGGGGAGGAGAAGAGGGAGGTGGGGGGAAGAGGAGGAGAGAGAAGCAAAGAGACGGAAGAAGAAGTAGGAGGGAGATGGAGGGGGTGGGGGGAAGGAGGGGAAAAAGAAAACAGAACACCCGAGACTTCACTATGAAAATAACATCACTATCCGAAGGTAAACAAACAACTACATACATCCATAAACATTACATACAAACAAAACACTAATTCATCACCACTAAACATCAACCCCCCACCTCACCCCCCCACCCCCACCCTAAATAACAACAAACTTTAAACATCAAAACTAATAGAAAGACAAATTTCGCCGCAACACAAACTAGAAATGGTGTAAATAAAATGTAACCCAATATTGTGAATGGTTCGCCTCAGACCACCACCAGTTCTGTCCTCCTTACATCCACACATCCTTCCTACATCCACACGTCATTCCTATATCCACACGCCCCTTTCATTCACACGCCCCTTACATCCACACGCCCCTTTCATCCACACGCCCTCCTACACCAACACGACCCCTACATCCACACCGCCCCTCTACACCCATACCCTCCTATATCGTGACTTACCCGCACATCCTGAAAACAACGTTCTCAAATCCACATGGCCCCATATCCAGACGTCCCCCCAACATCCTGACTGACATATCCACACATCTAAACAAACGTAATCTCCCCACCCACCCCCCCGTGACCCAAAATGTCCCTCTCTCCCTCCTCCCTATTCTACCCCCACTCACTCCTCCCAGTACCAAGACACCCTACACCTACATCCCCATTCCTCAATACCACCACCATCTCATTCCTTACTTACCTACCTACCTACCTACAATCCCCCATCATCATTACTCATCCTACCTACCTACAATCCTTCCATCATCCCCCATCATCATCATTACTCATCCTACCTACCTACAATCTTCCCATCATCCCCCCATCATTACTCATCTTACCTACATACAATCCTTCCTATCATCCTCATCATCAGTAGCTACGCCCTTCAAGTAAACATTATCTAACACTCGTCATAAAGTCTCAACTAAGGAGGGCTGTGACATTGAGGCCGCCTGCTGACTTGTTGCATTTCCGCCTGACCTATCACCACCACTTTCCTCCACCCAAGTGACTGGCCCACTTAAGAGGACAGAAGGACCAGCTATTACCTCTTTACTTCTTATCTCCTCCTCCACTTCTTCAATTTCCGGACTATTAACCACTGCTTCTTCCTCTAATCTTTTACAAGCACAGGCACAGACAGGCACAGGCACAGACACACACAGGCACAGGCACAGGCGCGCGCACACACACACACACACACACGACAGAGACAACCACGGACACACACACGACTCTTTCTTCCCGTGATATCTGTAAACTAAACACAATATTTTACCTCAACAGGGAGCATATAAAGACTCCTCCTGGCTTTAATGGCTTTCTCGAGCTATCTAATGTGTCCCTAGTGGCTTTAATGGGATTATGGAGCTATCTAAAAAGACCCCTAGTGGCTTCGTTAGCTTTAATGGCTTTTTCGAGCTATCTAAAAAGACCTCTAGTGCAGGGGTTCTTAACGTGGGGTCCATGGATGGGCCTCAGGGGGTCCGTGAAGGTCAGATAAAAATTTAACATTTATATTCACTATATTTTTATATTAAGTTGTTCTATTTTTGTCAATATATACCAGATGTTATGTATGTATTTTTGGTTACTGAAGAAAACCAGTAAATCTGTAGGGTGGCGTGGGATGCTACTGTACACGGTCAGGTAACATACAGTCGTCATCGTCGTCAGGTTTTGACTTCTAGAATGTTTACTTTATTCTTACTTTGTGTATGTCATACACTGTATGAGGCAATGAAGTTTCAATAAAATAAAGTATATTCATTACATGCAAAGTTGTGTTTATGTGCTTATGTGCATTTTTCTAGGGAGGGGGTCCATAGCTTTCACTAGATTCTCAAAGGGGTCCGTGACTCAAAAAAGGTTAACAACCACTGGCTCTAAGTGATCTGCTTCCCACCCAAAAAGGTGAAAGCCTTTAATAAAAAAAATAGATTTTTGAGTGTTTTTAAGACAAATGAAAATATAGGTGGTGGAAAGAAACCAAGGAGACAAGTTTTAAGATAGCTGAAATTCAGTATGTTTTGTAAGCGAGAATGTTAACGAGCGTCGAAATCGCAGAGGGGCAGGGGGCAGGGTTGAACCCACTAAAGATGGATTCCCCGTGAAAGCCATAGTTTTTAACACAGAGATAGAAATTCGACATAATTTTCTTTTATATGCATAATTTTGTACATGGACGAACACAGGCATCCGTCGCGTTAATTTTACTTCTTGAGAAATAAACTTGGGCAATGCCAGGTATCCCAATTCATGTGTGTGTGTGTCCCGATTAATGATGAAAGAAAAGAAGTAAGGAGCTTATTTTACTGTTTACCTGTTGTCATTACTCATATTATTTTATCCCCATCATGTAACTTACTTAGTTTCTTGTATTTGTGCATATAATATTTACATATTTCTCTCCATTCATTTTCACGTTTATGTCTCTGAATATGGTATATTTTCAACCATTGTTAACAAAAGATGGGCGACAATTTATTTCTTTATTTAGCGGATATTTTAAAAATTTTTATACAGCTGTAAATTAGAGCTCATAAATCGTATCTTCGTTCGTTTGAAAAACCGAAAGTCTCTTAAGCACTTTCTGACTTTTCGTTCGTAGTGGCAGTGGAAGTTAATGTCTCCCTGGGGCTCTGACCTTCCGTTGCTGAGACAAGCAGGGCAGCTTCTTCTCCAGGGCAGCTCATTTACTTAGGGTGGCTGATGGCGTACACAATGGGGTTGTAGACGGCGTTAGCCTTAGCGGAACGGATCCCCAGATGGTTGAGAGAGGGACTCACAGAGAAGCTAGTCATGCCAGCAGTTGATGATGGTATGGGGTCCGCGATGAACCACAGGGACACTGTCGTCAGAGCAACCTTGGCCAGACGGCACTCATTAGAAGGTCTTCTTTGTTTCTTCACTCTGAGAGACTTGACACCCATCTTCTTAGCCTGTTCGCATCTGTCTTTCGTGAGCAGAGACAGCCGAGACGATGTAGGTGTAGCAATAACGATAACAAGAGGAAGGAAGTAACCTCATACGGAATATAAGTAAAGGTACAGGTGATAAGGGGAGTGACTCTTTGAGATAGTCAGTGCCGCAAGCAATCAAGTTACCTTCAAGGGACGTAAGCATTAAGCCAAAAAATGGTGTAAGCACCGTAATGGACGATACCCAACTGAAAGAGGTTTCTCAGCATGGCTCGTGGTGGTAAGAGGAGTAGCAGAGACATATGACGATGACATTATAGCGGTCCAATGTAATGAAGACCATGCAGAAGATAGAACAGGTGCCAACAGTGGAACCAATGCACCCGCAAACTTCGCAATACCCCAAACCCATGTCTGATAATGGCAATTAATAAGGCAGGGTGGGCACATACGGGAACATCATGAAATCGGAAATGGCAAGTTGACGACTAGTGGGTTGGCTGGAGTACGGAGGGCCTTAGTGGTCATGAAGGCCCATATGACGATACTGTTGCCGCAGACAGACAGGGTGCCATAGCAAACATCATAGTGCAGGCAGGTATACCAGAGGGGTTCATGGGAGGTACTGGGTACCAATGAGGATCCACCATGTGGAGGATTTCCGGAGCAGCCGAGTCAGCGACCGTGTAGTTTCCATAAGGTTGGTGGACTGGCCGCCGCTCATATGTAGTCGGATGGATTATCCCAATAACTCATCTACAAAAAATATAAAAATAATGATTAAAAGTATATGAAACAGAAATCATAAAATAATTATAATAATAACTAGTGTATATGTGCAGTATATGCTAAATTAAAAAATACTGGCAGGAAGTAAGATATTTAAATAAGTAATGTCTTGTAATTTATCGTTTGTTGATGACAGAGCCAGAAAATTATAACCCTAATTTGCATAAGAAAGGCCGAATATTATTGTAGGTTATTCTAGCGTCTTGTTCTTTTTTGAAGACGCTGGTAAAACTATAGTGAAGAACTTTTATTGTCATAAACCATTTCTGCATTATATGGCTTAAGTTTAGGCGATAAAATGAATAAATAAATAAAATTAAAACAATGATAAGAATGTGGGACATGTGTTGAAACTAGTAAGTAAAATATTTAAGGAAGCTAAATATATCAGAAATTACAGACCAAAATTATACGTCCAAGATACTGTATGTGATTAATTTTTTAATACATAAAGCTGCCAGATATAGTTAGTGAACGTTACACACAATAAACAAAAGAAATAATATGATTATTGGGTTCTACAGCTTATTGGATGTCTGTGGTAACTGGGCTTGATATGATGTGGTAAGTTTATATTTTTATGCTCTTGGAAATGTGTAAGGTAAAACACTGATCGGTGGACAAAATATTACAGTGACTCATATGGCAAATAGGATACTCGTTCAGAACTGAGTAGACTGGGCACGAGCCAGTGACCATTAGTAAATAAGTGAACAAAAATACAATTCTGTAATTTCCAGTTATTCGTCTTTGATTTGGGAATTATTTTTGACGTAATATTATGATTTATTATTATTAATAATATATCAACTAAAACGATTAACGACTTTGGGTATATTATTAGTCTTTTCGTAATTTAATATAAATATAACTTACATGATGTTAAATCTCAGGTTACTTAAGACAGTGTTTAAATGAAATGAAACCTCATAAAATTAAGAATGATACATTTCAGTTACTAAGAGCATGAAGATAGTTTGCAAGGGAAGAATACTGTCTTAATAATTCAATGTTCATATACGTTTTAAAGCCATTTATTTCATTTTCTTAATATTGGAGGTTCACATCAAGTCTATTAATAAAATTAACTCACCTTGGCAATGTCATTTGTAGTAGAGAACTCGAGTGTGGTTTAGTCAAAGGAAATTGCAGCTGCTGCTGCCGTCTGCTGGAGACGGCCAGGTCTTATGTGCCCCTCCCGTCTTCCACTATGATGGGGCTAAGACCAGTAACCGGAAATCTCTTGTCTACAAATGTGGTTAAGTGCTTTGTAAGTTCTTCCCATGTTACGTATCTTGCAGTGTGGCTCCAAAGGTTATGATACCTAGATTCCTGCAGCATTGCGCTACTGGGGATCTGGTGGTGTACACCTCGATATTATTTTTCATTTGGATAAAAAAAAAATAGTGTTGTCCAATAATATTCAGCATGGATTGTTCTGTTTTTCTTAGGAAGTAATTATATTTAGGTTAGTCTACAATAATTACAATGTGGATAAATAAGTTTTTGCTATAAATTTATTTTTTTCTAAAGCTTTTAAAATTTTTCAGTTTTGTAGGCCTGGTTTGATAAAAAGCTAGAGCTTCCAGCTGTATTAAACAAGTAAAATAGGATAAAAAATAAAACAAAATAAATACCGTGCATGGTGTATTAGGAGATGGAAATGCATACAATAAGCAGCAGAGACAGAAGATATAAAGAACACATATTATCATAAAGAGCCTGTTATTATTGTGTGTGTGTGTGTGTGTGTGTGTGTGTGTGTGTGTGTGTGTGTGTGTGTGTGTGTGTATTCAGGAAGAATATCTTTCCTACCACCCAAAAATAATAATAATAATTTGGTATAGTTTAGGTTGGATTGGAATGGGTTGGATTAGTCTGGGTTGGACAGGGTTGGGTTGGGTTGGGTTTGGTTGGACAGAGATGGGTTAGTTTTGGGTTGAACTGGGTTAGTTTAGGCTGGGCTGGGTTGGGTTACTTTGGGTTAAGTTAGATTAGGTTAGGTTGGGTTTATAGTTAAATAAAACTATCTTAAAGCCCTTAACCTAACTATATCACAACAACACAATCTAACCTAATCCAACCAAACTTAACTAATCCAAACCTATTTCTTCTAACCCTGTGAAATCCTAATCAGCCAAACTTAACCTAATCTAACCTAGTCAACCTAACCAACCAAGCCTAACCCTAAATCAAACCTAACCTAATCCCAGCCTAGCCTAATCAGCAAACCTAATCCCAGCCAAAACCTTATCCAACCAAGCCTAACCTAATCAACCCTAACACAATCCTTCAACCTAATCAACCTAACCTTAAACCTAATCTAATCAAACCTAATCTAATCAAACCTAACCTAATCTAATCAAACCTAACCTAACAAAACTTAAACTAACCAAACCAAACATAACAAACCTAAACTAACCAAAGCTAACCGAATTTGACCTAACCTAACCAAATCAAACTTAACCAAACCTAACGTAACCGAACCAAATCTAACCTAACCAAACTCACAAGTAGAAAAACAAACACTTTACTTTAATAGTAGAGGGAAAATATATTATTGTAAAGTTAAAGCATTCCTGTAACCCACGACCATCTGGGTACTTTGGCTGTAAATAGTATTCAGTGTTATTTTCTGACGATAGAATACGTATTTACAGTCTTGATAAAGTAACTAGATTGACTGTACGGCAATATAGAGTTCACCAGGAGATAGGAGAGTAGTTTCGACTTTGGAAATATTAGAAATCTGGGTTTGATAATTTGTTTAATACCTTTTTTTATGGAAGGCCAACGTTTCCTTGTGTGTATAGAGGAAATTCACATCATTTACACACTATAAATGCAAGTTGAATCTAATATAGCGATACAGGCGTTCCACCTCTCTAGCTGCAGTATATTTAACGCTTAACATAAGTATGATGGAAAACTTCATCAGCAATGTCTGGATAAAGCAAGGTCACCCTTAAAGAGTGCTGCGTTTTTCACCGTGAGTTTATATTTGTTGATATATTATTCGTGTTTCTCAAGCAGTGTTAAATCCTATATTATATTTTTATGAATATATATACATATAATTGTAGAACTTTGTCCCTTAGACTCTGCTGTGTATCATACAACTCTACCTCAAGATGTTTTCTGGTTTCCCTGGCATTGTATTCATTATTAAACTATTATTTAACAAATAAAATTTACATAAATATATATAAAATCTGGCTAAAAGTAAGCCTAACTCAACCTTCAGACAAAAAACAAATTTGTTACCCCCATTTTTGTCAGGATTCAGTTCCTTGTCTTAACCCCATCATGGAAGGCGTGAGAGTGCATAAGACCATGCACCTGGTATACCAGCAGACGGCAGCAGCAGCTGTGCTCTCAAACTAAACGACACTCGAGTACTCCCTACAACTTACATCGCCAAGGGCAGAGTTACTCTTATTAATAGACGGATGTGAACCTCCAATAGTAAGAAAAGGAAATAAATAACTTTTAAAATGTATAAGGAACATTGAATTATTAAGACAGTATTCTTCCCTTGCAAACTATCTTTATACTGTTTTAATAACAGCCTAAATTCAAAGGGAATACCCAGCCAGGACAAGAAAGGTGATATGAGAGAAAGGAATTACTAAAGGAGATTGAAGATGATGACTAAGATTAACAGAAATGAACCAAAAATAAAAAATAAATAGAGATTGGGACTAATAAAAGCAAAAGACAATAAGATCCTATTTGAGACAGAATAAAGTAAAGATAAATGGGCAGGTACGTAGAAGAAGGATGAGAGTAGAAATTAAAGAAGGATAGAGTAGAGGTAAAGAAGGATAGAGTAGAGGTAAAGAAGGATAGAGTAGAGGTAAAGAAGGATAGAGTAGAGGTAAAGAAGGATAGAGTAGAGGTAAAGAAGGATAGAGTAGAGGTAAAGGATAGATTAGTGCAGGGGTTCTTAACGTGGGGTCCATGGATGGTCCTCAGGGGGTCCGTGAAGGTCAGATAAAAATTTAACCTTTATATTCACTATATTTTTATATTAAGTTGTTCTATTTTTTTCAATATATACCAGATGTTATGTATGTATTTTTGGTTACTGAAGAAAACCAGTAAATCTGTAGGGTGGCATGGGATGCTACTGTACACGGTCAGGTAACATACAGTCGTCATCGTCGTCAGGTTTTGACTTCTAGAAGGTTTACGTTATTCATACTTTGTCTATGTCATACACTGTTTGAGGCAACGAAGTTTCAATAAAATAAAGTATATTCATTGCATGCAAAGTTGTGTTTATGTGCTTATGTGCATTTTTCTAGGGAGGGGGTCCATAGCTTTCACTAGATTCTCAAAGGGGTCCGTGACTCAAAAAAGGTAAGAACCACTGGCTCTAGTGGCTTTAATGGCTTCGATGGCTGGCTCTAGTGGCTTTAATGGCTTCGATGGCTGGCTCTAGTGGCATTAATGGCTTCGATGGCTGGCTCTAGTGGCTTTAATGGCTTCGATGGCTGGCTCTAGTGGCATTAATGGCTTCGATGGCTGGCTCTAGTGGCATTAATGGCTTCGATGGCTGGCTCTAGTGGCTTTAATGGCTTCGATGGCTGGCTCTAGTGGCTTTGTATGACTTTCTCAGGCTATCTAATAAAGAAACGACGTCCTGTTTGTTACTTCATTATCATGCCTCCATCTATCTATCTATTGCTCGCTCGCCTAATCTACACTAGCGCCACCAAAATAAAGGCGGCGAAACGAAAGAACTAAAACCAGCCTGACTCGCACCAACACTGCACCACACCAACGCCACACTATACCAACACCACCACACCAACGCCACCACCACACCACACACCACGCTGCCCATTAGAGTTTTCACCTTTCACAACTTCGACATTCTGTATAAAATGGCGAAGGTTGAAGAAAGAGCGAGAGAATGTAAGCTCAGATGATAAAAGCAGTCGTAAGCACGAATAAAAAGAGACGATAAAGAGAATCAGATGGCATAAAAATAAATGGATGGAGGATAGGTGTAAATTACGTCACATTAGATTAGTTCACTTATTCGCGTCAGTGTTTTGATGGCGCTTTGGTGTTCTATTATGATTCACGTAAATAACTGTGTGTGTCTGGGTGTGTGTCTGTAATAATAATATAATTATAATAGTAATAGTAATAAATAATATGTAATAATAATAATAATTAACGGTTTTATTGAAAGAGCGCAGGGAGCCAGAGGCTGAAAATATATAATTACATAATTGGGGAATGGGTCTCTTGATTTACAAATGATATACAAGTAACATAAGTGATATAAATATGATATATAAAAATTAGGTGTTGTGATGCTCATTTGATTGTGTTATATATAGCGAGAGAGATATCATCCAGACCTTACTGAATAAATACCGCGTAAACTGGAAGGAAATAAACACAAATCGAAGAACAACAACGAATTGCATATGCGACAACTTGCAGGAAAAAACTACTGTAGGGATATCGTTAGTCCTAAAGGTGGTTTGTGTTTTGGCGAGAATATGACAGCAACGACATAACCCAGATGATAAGTGTGTCTCTGTGTTTTGTAATAATTTTCTTGAGATAAACGATACTATATTTATCAATTACCTTCAAGTGAGCTGTAACACTTGAAAGATTATTAATATAGTTGTTGTTATTATTTTTTGTTATTCACTTGTTATTAATATTATTATTATTATTATTATTAATGTATTATTATTTGTTGTTATTTGTCTTGTCTTTTGTTATTGTTGCTGTTATTATTATTATTATTATTGTTGAATCTGTCGTTGATGTATTATTATTATTATTGTTTGTTGGTTATTATTATTATTATTATTGTTGTCGTTATTAATATCATTGTTGTTGTTCCTCTGTACCTGTATTATTCAGGTTAAATAAATGGTTTCACACATTTTTTCTTCCTGCTGTAACGTTGCTTAATTTGTCCTCCACTTTGGTCACCTCCTGGTGGTCTTGCGACACTGAGGGCGGGGAGGGCCTGAGGAGGGAGGGCGTTGCTTGGGAGGGAGAGGTGATGGGAGGGAGGAGAAGTGGGAGTGAAGGGGCGATGGGAGAGTGAAAGGAGGGTGATAGGAGAGAGGAAGGGGCGAGGAGAGGAGGGACAGAGGGAGGAGTCCAGCCCATGGAAACCTTACCACACACATCCACTGTGGCTTGACACTTCCTCAACTGCCCTCGCTCACTCATACACTCATTCTGTGGACTCTCTTTTGACTGAGAGGGAGGAGAATGGGGTCTTTAGGGAGAGGGGGAGATGAAGAGAGGAAAGTGGTCTGTTCTGGGAGGAAGGATGGAAGAGGAGGGGTGTCTTTTATTACGAGGGATGAGTTGAGGAAGAAAGGGAGATGGAGTCTGTTTTGGAAGAGGAGGTAGAAAGGCAAGGAAAAGGGAGGCTGTTTTGGGAAGAGAAGGATAAAGGAGGAGGATGGAAAGGAGGTGGAAGAGGAAGGGAGTCTTTTAAAGATATTATATCAACCATACAAAACCGAATAACCTCCACCCCCCTCTCTCTTTCCGCACACACACACACACTCTCTCTCTCCTCTCTCTCTCTTTCTGTCACACACTCACCCGTAATAATAGTTTGCCCTCGTGCTTGCGGATGGCCGACCCAAGGGCACTAGGCGTAAATTTAGCATAAGGTGTGAAGTTGTCGCCAACACAACAACCCACACCCTTTCAGGTTAACGAGAGCTGCATGACCCAGTGTCAAGATATAGTCGAGAAGACCGGACAACTCGCCAACTGCACTGGCTAACCATTACCCCAGAACACGATCCGAAAATCGATTAACATCCAGGTTCCCCAATTGCTGGACGGGCAAGGCAAATGGCGTAAAGAAACTTGTATAGTTTTACCCTGCCGGGTCCACTCGCTTGCGAGGCAGGCATGCTGACCATTACACCTGAGTCGCCATGCTCATACGCTCACGCATCGCCGACCACCAAAGGGTTAGGGCGGCACCTGGCGCTCCTCTCCCGGAGCAGCCAGGTCAACTATTAAAGTTGGCCCATACGAACCCCCTCCTGAACCCTCCCCACCGGAATATCAACAAGTTCTCGCCAGAAGTTACAATTTCATTTAGGAAAGAAACGGAACCAGTGTTAAGCAGAGGTGAACAGTGGTGAACAGTGCTTAAGTCAGTGAGAACAACTCAACAGTAACAGTCGTACCGAGAGATTAACGCTACTGAAGTGAGGTCCCAGGTACCCAGTGATAACGGCCCGTGAGACTAACAACAACCAGCGATAATTTAAAATCCGTCTACGATAGGAAGGCCTGGGACCAAGCCTCACTCGCCACCGCTTTCATCTGTGAGGAATTACTACACCATGTCCCTCATAACACCATATGTGAGGTACTACCACGTGGGGAGCCCCTCACTAACACCATCTGTGGGGGTTTACTACACCACGTGAGGCCCCTCATAACACCATCTGTGAGGTAATTACTACACCACGTGAGTCCCTCATAACACCATCTGTGAGGAATTACTACACCAAGTGAGGCCCCTCATAACAGCATCTGCGAGGAATTACTACACCACGTGAGTTCCTCCCTAACACCATCTGGAGGGAGTTACTACACTACAAGTTGCTGTTCAACACCTACATTAATCTGTATGTTCACTGTATGTTCCTTTACCTTTCTCTAATGAAGGTTTTTGTTAAACCACCAATGTATGTAATAAGTCATTTATGTCCAATGTATATTTTTCAGCCTTCCGGGCTGCAGAATTTTTTCAATAAACCGTCAATTATTATTATTATTGTACACATAAGCCCAGCAACCCCTCCCCCAAAAAATTATGGCGACTTCCCTTAAAAAATACAAAAACAATCAGCCCATTCCCCCCCCTCTTCCCATCAGAAAAAAGAGACCACCCTTCCCCCTCACCTTCTTTCTCCACAGCCTGGAAAGAAAAAACAGAAACTATCCCCCTCTCCCCTCAAGCTCTAATTCCTCCCCCCAAAAAAAAAACAAAATCACCCCTAAAAACCGACCCTCTTCCTCCTCAGTAAGCCCAAACTTTCCCTCCTTTACCCTAAAACAAGTCCCTCCCCCTAAAACAAGACCGCTCCCTCTCTCCCCTATAACCCAGACCCTCCCCCCTCCCCTTAGACATAAAGAAACACCCAGCCGACAACCATCACAGCTCCCATAAATCAACAGGACGCGAAAATAAAAAATGATAATGGAGAAGAAAATGAGGCAAATTCACACATTTATGTAATCTAATTCATTAATACTACGTCCAGTTTCCCCTCTCTCCCCTACCCACCTACCTTCCCTACCTACCCACTTCTCCCTCTCTCCCACCCCGTACCCCCTCGTCTGCCTTTGCCCTCTGTCTCCCTCCTTCTCCCTCCTCGTCCTCCCTCTTCCTCCCTTTCCTATCTACCTCCCCTAACCTCCCCTCTCATCCCCTCCCCAACCCTTCTCCCCCTCCTCAACCCCCCTCCCCTCCTCAACCCCTTCTCCCCCTCCTCAGCCAGGCATCCTCTTACCACCACCAAATTAACACACACAATAAAACTGTCAATACAAATTAAAAAAAAAAAAGCGTAACGGGGAAAAAAATACGCTTAAAAAAAATAAACCAACTCCCTACTGTTCAATAATTTACAATTCAATTCTAATACCGTTTGTTGGAAGACATACATAATTAATTTTTTTTTTTTTAGAGAATTATTTTATTTTTTATTTATTTTTTTACTCCTGAAACAGCACAAAATTATATTCAAATTACAAGAGTAGGCATTGCTGTGCTATGGGGTAGTAGGCGAACGTATTACAGTGCTATGGGGGTGAATGGGTGGGGAGAATAGATGGAGGTACTGGGGTAGGTGAGTAGGTGCAGGGTGAGTAGGTAGGTGGGGGTGGGTAGGTGGTGAGGTGGGTAGGTGGGGGAGATAGGATGAGTGGTTAGAGGCAGATAAGGTGGGGAGGCTGGTAAGTGGGTGGTTAGAGGAGGTAGGGTGGTTAGAGGTAGGTAATGAGACAAAGACACAAGGAGAGGAAGAATATAAATAAGTAGGAAGTCTAGAGGTAGGCGTAGAAGATGTGAAGATGAGAACTTGGTAGCGTGGCCTGGATGTTAATTGCACAGCGTCACTACGCTTATCTTATCTCGTATGTCAATACACATATATTACTTCTTAAAGGGACAACTTGTTAAACACCTCTTCGATACAACTATTTATTAATTCACTCATGACATGGACACATTAATATCACTATTATATCAGAGGTACTAACATTATGCTTTACGTTACTTGACACTGACTCTCGGACACACCTGAATGAATACACTTCCCACAGTAGGTAACTCACCCTAGGACGTTCTGACAAGACTCACGTGACCCTGACGTAGGCCCAGTGAGTGCTGGCTGGGCTTCTCCTATGGAAGGTCTGCAGCTGGCGACGCCGTGGTCCGGTCAGCCTCCCGACCTGGGGAAGAGACGTGCAAACCTGCTTAGTGAACAGTGACGACCCGAACGGGAGAGAGATGACAGCAACCAGAATGATAATGATAATCGAATAGGAATGGTAATGCCCGTGGACGGGACTGTAGGGCCTTTATGGGGTCAGCCCAGCCGGCCTTCGACCTCTACCATGTAACACTAAACTGGTTTGATCTGGATAATTATGTGCAGGTGTGGTCCTGGCCAGGTGTCTTGGCTAGGTGCGGTTGTAGGTCACCGGCTCACGTCATTAGCAGGCCAGGTCAAGTCCCTAGGGTCGACCTGAGGTGTGTCAACCTGGAATGCGGTGGTACCACGAGGGTCTGTGGTGTGCCTTGTTATATGTGACATAATTGGGCTGTAAGGGTTTGGTCTGACAATCACTCATTACACCTCCCACAAGACCAAAGCTTCATCACAGAGACTGATGTCACATATAGACAGCAACATCACGTGTGGTATCAAAGATAATCCCTGGGGCGCTAATATAATCTCACATTTACAACCAACAATCTCATAGGTGTATGTTTCTACTGGCGCTAGTTTGATCTGACAAAGCTCAATACTACCTCCCCCGGGTGCCTAAAGTTGGTGATCCTGGGTGCCTAAAGTTCAGGTGGTCCGGGTGCTCAAGTTCAGGTGAGTCCTGGGGTGCCTAAAGTTCAGGTGGTCCTGGTGCCTAGTTCAGGTGGTCCTGGGGTGCCTAAGTTCAGGTGGTCCTGGGGAATAGTGGTTAGGGTGGTCTAAGAATGCCTAAGTTAGGTGATCTAGACAAAGTTCAGGTGATCACAAATTTCAAAGTTCATTGGTCCCTGGGGTGCCTAAAAGTTTGGGCAGTCCTGGGGAAATTTCACCAGGTGATCCTGGGGTGCCTAAGTTCAGGTGATCCTGGGGTGCTTAAGTTCAGGTGGTCCTGAATTTTCAAGTTCAGGGTGGTCCCTGGGGTGCTGAGTGATCCTGGTTGAGGTTCAGTGATCCTGGGGTGCCTAAAATTCAGGTGATCCTGGGGTGCCTAAAGTTTAGTGGTCCTGGGGTGCCCTGGTTAGTCCTGGGGTGCCTAATTCAGGTGATCCTGGGTGCCTAAGTTCATGGTGGTCCTGGGGTTGCCTTGTTCAAGGTAGTACACAAAGTTCAGGTGATCCTGGGGTGTCTAAAGTTCAGGTGATCTGGGGTGCCCTAAAGTTCAGGTGGTCCTCGTCCTAGGGTGCCTAAAGTTCAGGTGGTCCTGGGGTTCTTGCCTAAAGTTCAGGAGTGGTCCTAGGTGCCTAAAGTTCATATGATCCTGGGAATTTGCCTAAGTTGGGTGATCCTGGGGTGCTAAAGTTCAGGTGGTCCCCTGGGGTTTTAAGTTCAGAGTGGTCCTGGGTGCTAAAATTCAGTGATCTTGGTGCCTAAGTTCAGTAGTGGTCTCCTGGGTGCCTAAAGTTTGTGATCCCCTGTTTCAAAGTTCAGGTGATCCTGGGGTGCCTAAGGGTCAGGTCCTGGGGTGCCTACAGATTCAGGTGGTGGTCCTGGGGTGCCTGAAGTTCAGAGTGGTCCTAGAGTTGCCTAAGAAGTTTCAGGTGGTCCTGGGGTGCTTTACAAAGTTTGAGTGATCCTAGAGTTTTCTAAGTTCAGGGTGGTCTAGGGTGCCTAAAGTTCAAATGAGGTCCCTAGGTTGCCTAAAGGTTCAGGTGGTCTCGGTGCCTAAAGTTCAGGTGGTCCCTGGGGTGCCTAAAGTTCAGGTGGTCCTAGAATTTTCAAATTGAGTGATCCCTGGGGTGCCTAAAGTTCATGTGGTCCTTAGAATTTTCTAAAGAACTGGTGAATTCTAGGGTGCCTAAAAGTTCAGAGGTGGTCCCTGGGAATGCCTAAAAGTTCAGTGGTCCTGGGTTGCCTAAGTTTAGGTGGTCCTGGGGTGCCTAAGATTCAGGTGGTCCCTGGGGTGCCTAAAGTTCAGAGTGGTCCTGGAATTTCAAATTCAGGTGGTCCTGGGGTGCCTAAAGTTCAGAGTGGTCCTGGGGTGCTAAAGTTCAGGTGGTCCTGGGATTTTCAAAGTTCAGAGTGATTTTGGTTTTTTAGTTCAGGTGGTCCTGGGGTGCCTAAAGTTCAGGTGATCCTGGGGTGCCTAAAGTTCTGAGTGATCCCTGGGGTTGCCTAAAGTTCAGGTGATCCTTGGGCTTCAAAGTTCAGTGATCCTAGGTGCCTAAATTCAGTGGTCCTAAGATTTCAGGAGTTGGTGCCTGGGGTGCCTAAGTTCAGGTGATCCTGGGGTGCCTAAATTTCAGGTATTCTGGGGTTGCTCAGTTCAGAGTGGTCCTGGGTGTCTAA